>NC_050177.1:3817500-3820000 GCF_008315115.2 Sander lucioperca
GATGAGTCTGGGGAACGGTAAGGCACCGGGCATCGACGGGCTGCCTGTAGATTTCTACAAGACCTTCTGGCCCGTGATTGGAGGAGATCTGCTGGAGGTGTTCCAGGACAGCTTGAGCAGAGGACGTCTGCCGCTGAGCTGCAGAAGGGCGGTCATCACCCTGCTCCCGAAGAAAGGAGACTTACAGGACATAAAGAACTGGAGACCTGTTTCTCTGCTGTGTGGGGACTACAAGATCCTGTCCAAAGCTCTCGCTTCTCGGCTTCGGGAGGTGATGAGTGAAGTGGTTCATGTCGACCAGACCTACTGTGTGCCCGGCAGGTTAATGAGTGATAATATCACTCTAGTTCGGCATGTTTTGGACGTCTCTAGCTCACTGGGTATGGATA
The DNA here is from genome assembly GCF_008315115.2 of Sander lucioperca. Lineage (NCBI taxonomy): Eukaryota > Metazoa > Chordata > Actinopteri > Perciformes > Percidae > Sander > Sander lucioperca. The sequence goes on from NC_050177.1 coordinate 3,817,890, forward strand.
CTGGTCTTATTTCCATAGACCAGGAAAAGGCTTTTGACCGGGTTGAACATCAGTATTTGTGGCAGACGCTCAGTGCTTTTGGCTTCAGCCCAGGTTTCATAGCTCAGATTCAGGTCCTGGACCGAGACATTGCGAGTATATTGAAGGTTAATGGTGGTTTGGCTGCACCTTTTAATGAGCAGAGAGGGGTACGGCAGGGGTGCTCTCTGTCGGGGATGCTTTATTCCCTCGCTATTGAGCCTCTGCTCCATAAACTCAGGAATGATCTTTTAGGTGTGTATTTTCCTGGGTGTACTTCAGCTGTTAAACTTTCAGCTTATGCTGACGATGTCGTGGTTGTTTTAAACAAGCAAACAGATATCGACGCTTTGGTAGAGAATGTGAGTGTTTTTAATCACATCTCTTCTGCTAAAGTTAACTGGGCTAAGCGTGAAGCTGTGGTGGTGGGAGATCAGCTACAGACCACTCTATCTCTCCCAGGAGGACTCACCTGGAAGAAAGGAGGGGTGAAGTATTTGGGAGTGTTTCTGGGTGAGGAATGTGTGATGCAAAAAAACTGGGATAATGCTCTGGAGAAAATAGAAGGCCGATTAAAGAAATGGAAGTGGCTGTTGAAGGAGACCAGCTCCTTTTCTCTCAGGAGGTGATGTCATGTAGTTGATGGTTATGTCTGGATGGATTTATTGGTCTGTTGGAAAGAGATTATTTAGAAATAACAGGAGAGAACATTGATTAAATAAAGTTCCTTTAAAAATCAAATCAAAATCTCTCTCTCTCTCTGTCTCTTCTCTACTAGTTTGTCTCTCTATCTACATAAGAGATCTACCTCTTCCTCTATCTCTGTCTGTTATGCTCATCTCTCTATCTCTATATCGTAGATCTGTGCTACATCGCTATAGCTCATGTCTCTCTCTAGCTACGGTAGATCGCTCTACTATGGCATCTCGATCTCGCTCTGGTACTAGATCGTCTATCTGTCTCTCGCTCTCTGCGCTGTAGCTCTCGGCTCTCTATGATCTCTCTCTCTCTAGTCGCTCTCTTCTGTCTCTGCTCTCTCTGTACTCTCTCTCATTGTCTTCTTGCTACTCTCTCATCTCTCTGTCTCTTCTCTACTCTCTATGCCTCTGTTCTCTTCTATCTCGTCTCTCTGTCTATATCTCTGTCTATCGTCTCTCTCTCTTGTCTGTCTCTCTCTCTCTGTCTCTATCTATCTGTCCTCTCTCTCTGTCTCTCTCTCGTCTCTGTCTCTCTCTGCTCTTCTCTGCTCTCTCTCTCTCCTCGTCTCTCTCTTGTCTCTCTCGCCTCTCTCTCTTCTCTCTCATGTCTCTCTCTCTCCTCTCGCTCTCTCGCTGTCTCTCTCTCTCTCTCTCTCTGTCTCTCTCTCTACTTCTCTGTCTCTCTCTCTGGTCTCTCTCGTCTCTCTCTCTCTATCTATCTCCTGGGCTCTCTGGTCTCTCTCTCTCTCTCTGCTCTCTCTCTTCTCTATCTCGTCTCCTCTGTCTCTCTTCTCTCTTCTTCTCGGTTCTCTCTCTCTCTCTCTGTCTCTCTATCTCTCTCTGTCTCTCTATCTCTATCTGTCTCTCTGCTCTCTAATCTCTCTCTGTCTCTGTCTCTCTCTCTCTCTTGTCTCTCTCTCTGCTCCGTGTCTCTCTCTCTCTCTATGTCTCATCTCTCTGTTCTCTCTCTCTGTCTCTCTCAGCTCTTCTCTATCTGTCTCTCTCTCTACTCTCTCTCGTCTATCTCTGTCTCTCTCTGGTCTCTCTCTGTCCTCTCTGGCTCATCTCTCTGTCTCTCTCTCGTCTGTCTATCTAGTCTCTCTCTGTCTCTCTCTCTCTCTGTCTTCTCATCTGTCTCTCTCTCTCTATCTCTCTCTCTATCTCTGTGCTGTCTCTCTCTCTCGTCTCTCTCTCTCTGTCTCTCTCTCTCTCTGTCTCTCTCTCTCTCTCTCTCTCTCTCTCTCTGTCTCTCTCTCTCTGTCTCTCTCTCTCTCTCCGTCTCTCTCTCTTTCTGAGTGATGTAAGCACACTCCTCCTTCAGGGTGGAGCCTGCTGGAGTCAGATGGTTGACACCAGGTCTGAGGAAGTGTAAGTCTGTTTTTAATTTCATTCATC
>NC_050177.1:3825000-3837500 GCF_008315115.2 Sander lucioperca
ATTATAGTTCTGTCATTTTAAGTAAAAAAGGAACTTGTATTAAACACATACCAATATTGAACAACATTTGAAAACAAACTAAAAGAAAATTAATCTTAACATCTACTAAAATAGAACATCTAATAATACAAAATTAATCTTAACCAATCATTAAAACACAATAAAACAACTATTTACGTGCTGCAAGTCTTTTGTGCCACGCGATTAGTGGAGGAGGATCAGCCATATCCTGATGATCCAGAGAGGTTTGGCTGGTGGAAACAGCTGCTGTGTAGAGATGGTCTGACTGGTCGCTGTTACTGGGAGGTTGAGAGGAGAGGATGGGTTGATATATCAGTGAGTTACAGAGGAATCAGGAGGAGAGGAGTCAGTGTTGACTGTTTGTTTGGATATAATGATCAGTCCTGGAGTCTGATCTGCTATGATGGTGGTTACTCTGTCCGTCACAATAACAGACTAACATCCTTCCCCTCCTCCTCTGTCTCTGGTAGAGTAGCAGTGTATGTGGACTGTCCTGCTGGCTCTCTGTCCTTCTACTCAGTCTCCTCTGACTCACTGATCCTCCTCCACACCTTCAACACCACATTCACTCAGACTCTCTATCCTGGGTTCTGGTTCAGGTCTCCTGGTTCCTCAGTGTCTCTGAGTCCTCTGGAGGACAGAGAGTCTCCTCCTGTTTCTCACTGCTGATCAGTTGAGTCTGTACAGGATCACACTAACAGAAATATTTCAGGTTATTGTTATGAACTAATGAATGAACTTTGTATGAAATAATTGAGAATGATTGAACAGATTCCTGGTGAACATTGTAAACTTCTTTAAAGATGGAAGCTGTGATCATCTAATTGTAGAAATGCCGTTGACTTGTGTCATGTTTAGTTTTGACTTCTGTCTCTTTTCACAATAAAAGCATCAAGTTCCTGTGATGTGTTTGTGGTCTTTCTGTTTAACTTTAATCGAGGATTCTCTACTCGTTTGCTGTTCAGGATCTTTTTCTGATTATTTTAGTGTTACGTTTAATAACATCCAAACCATAGACTGTATATGTGAATATAATAGTAATATTTACAGTCTATGATCAAAACACCTTCTTAATGAGATGTTTAAAGGTTGATCAGCAGAACTACAGGGAGGGGGCAGTTGCATTATGGGAAATGTAGTTTGTTGAAACTTGAATATCTGGATTAATTAAACACAATCTACTTATATTTAAATATGTAAAATTACGAATATAAGTATATACATTTTTAGTTGTCTTTGGTCTGAAAGTATTTTGTAGTTTTTTATTATTTATATACTACATATATAAAGTAAATCTATTTTGTTGACATAATGCTATAAACAAGAATTCTGTTCAAAAACATTAGCACATATGAATAAAACATAATTTATAAAAAGCTAATAACGAATATGAATTGATAAAATAAAGAATAAAGTACATTTAAATAAATAAAATAAACAGGTTTACATTAACTGTGTACACAAATAACGTGTCAATGATGTAATCACGTAAAGGCAGAGTCCGTTACACCAGCTGACGTTGATAATGGTATCCTTCTGCGTGTTTGTGATACGTACCGGGGACAGCAGCAGATACACAGGGTTTAGAGAGTAGTATGTAACGGGGACAGCAGCAGCTACACAGGGTTTAGAGAGTAGGAGGGACAGCAGCAGATACACAGGGTTTAGAGAGTAGTATGTAAGGGGGACAGCAGCAGATACACAGGGTTTAGAGAGTAGTATGTAAGGAGGACAGCAGCTACACAGGGTTTAGAGAGTAGTATGTAAGGGGGACAGCAGCAGATACACAGGGTTTAGAGAGTAGTATGTAAGGGGGACAGCAGCTACACAGGGTTTAGAGAGTAGTATGTAAGGGGGACAGCAGCAGATACACAGGGTTTAGAGAGTAGTATGTAAGGGGGACAGCAGCAGATACACAGGGTTTAGAGAGTAGTATGTAAGGGGGACAGCAGCTACACAGGGTTTAGAGAGTAGTATGTAAGGGGGACAGCGGCTACACAGGGTTTAGAGAGTAGTATGTAAGGGGGACAGCGGCTACACAGGGTTTAGAGAGTAGTATGTAAGGGGGACAGCAGCTACACAGGGTTTAGAGAGTAGTATGTAAGGGGGACAGCAGCTACACAGGGTTTAGAGAGTAGTATGTAAGGGGGACAGCGGCTACACAGGGTTTAGAGAGTAGTATGTAAGGGGGACAGCAGCTACACAGGGTTTAGAGAGTAGTATGTAAGGGGGACAGCAGCAGCTACACAGGGTTTAGAGAGTAGTATGTAAGGAGGACAGCAGCTACACAGGGTTTAGAGAGTAGTATGTAAGGGGGACAGCAGCAGCTACACAGGGTTTAGAGAGTAGTATGTAAGGGGGACAGCGGCTACACAGGGTTTAGAGAGTAGTATGTAAGGGGGACAGCGGCTACACAGGGTTTAGAGAGTAGTATGTAAGGGGGACAGCAGATACACAGGGTTTAGAGAGTAGTATGTAAGGAGGACAGCAGCAGATACACAGGGTTTAGAGAGTAGTATGTAAGGGGGACAGCAGCTACACAGGGTTTAGAGAGTAGTATGTAAGGGGGACAGCAGCTACACAGGGTTTAGAGAGTAGTATGTAAGGGGGACAGCAGCAGCTACACAGGGTTTAGAGAGTAGTATGTAAGGGGGACAGCAGCAGATACACAGGGTTTAGAGAGTAGTATGTAAGGGGGACAGCAGCAGATACACAGGGTTTAGAGAGTAGTATGTAAGGGGGACAGCGGCTACACAGGGTTTAGAGAGTAGTATGTAAGGGGGACAGCGGCTACACAGGGTTTAGAGAGTAGTATGTAAGGGGGACAGCGGCTACACAGGGTTTAGAGAGTAGTATGTAAGGGGGACAGCGGCTACACAGGGTTTAGAGAGTAGTATGTAAGGGGGACAGCAGCAGATACACAGGGTTTACGCCCACCCACGACCTTTTCCTGAACTCAACCGTCCTGTTGGTCACGCGTGTCACGGACCTTTTCCTGAACATGAAGCGTCAAAAGGGACGCCAATAGTCCCGACCCAGCGTGGTTACATAAAGCTCGTTATGTGACCCAATAGGAGACTTTAGCGTCAATAACGAGGACAAAGATACCTGACCAAGCGTCCGTATTTTACCAGACGGGAGTGAGAATGTGTTGAGATGTCCTAACTTACCTGGAGTCCCTAAATATACACCGAGGGGCATGTTTGCTGCAACTGACAGTTTGGACCAGTGAAGTGACTGAACAAGCAACTTGTTATTTCTTCATTTTCCTTTTTACTCTTTCTTAAATTTAGTTTGCTGTATTTCTTTGTGTGTTTTCTGGAACCAGTCTTATGTGTCAATGGGATTTTTGGCCCCTTTTTAGCAAATGTTCCATCGCCTGTTCCAGTTCCTGTTTATAAATGTGTGTTTCAATGTTTGGTCAATGTTTTTGAATAAATATTTTCATATTTTGAGTCAATTTTTCATCTGGTTTCTTTTTAGTATCTACTATGGAAACCCAATGTCTAAAACGACATAGTCCCCATGAAGTCAGCATGGAGATGTGTGTTCTTCAGACATATTTCCAGCTGTGCTAGTGATGTGACCTCTCTGGTAACCTTTGAACTGACTCCTAGATGACTCAGGAGTCAGGACTGACGGGGGATTTGGAAGTATTTTATTCTGCAACGGGACACAACCATTCAGTTCAGGGAGATAAACAGACGGCTCGCTTCCACCACATCATGAAAATCATACTTTGCTGCAGGTAGTTCAAATGGCAGACTTTAGTTTGTGCTCATGTTGTAATCTTACAATGAAAAAACATTTACATTCAAATGAAATAGATTAAAATGACTGTGCACCTTTTACAATAATGCCACAACAGCAACAATGTCCAAGAGTTAAAAACTAGAAGAGATTCTTCAGCCTAGAACAGACCAGATGATCCCGAGCTTTACGTGACCGTAGTTTATTATGGAGCTAAATCAGGGCCAAATGTTTTGTTAATTTGAAAAATATACGTATAGTTGAAAAACTAAAGCTTGAAATTGAAAATTTAAGTTTTGGTCTAAAACTTGAAAAAATAAAACCATGTATTCAAACTAAAAATAAGTGTGCCAATTTTTCTTTCAGTTTGAATAACATTTAGATTAAATTCTGGAATTATTTTGAATAAATTATAAATTTTCATTTTTCACTTTTCACTTTTATATTTGTTTTCAGTTCCACATTTCATGTTTTCAGATTCAAAACTTATTTTTTTTACAGCTTCAAATCTTTTTTTTCACTTTCAGACTTTTGGCCCTGATGTTGCGTTGGGGGCGTGGCTTCAACTCAGAGGGGCGTGGCTTCAACTCAGAGGGGCGTGGAGTTATGAGTAGCAGCCTAACGAAGAAGGCAGAAGACTCTCCTCAGTCATGTTGCCTTCAGGAAATGGTGTTACTGCGAGAACTATGACTGAATGCTTTCTATCCACTATATACATCTGATTTTTACTAAATAAACTGATGCCAGTGACAAAGTTCCATTTAAAAAACAGTTTTGGACAACACGTGGTACCAATTACACTATAAGAGCAATAAACTGTGCCAGATTGTGCAGTTCAGCAGGAAGAATGACTTCTCCCACTTCCACGTACGACTTTGAATGTAGCACCACAGTATTAACTCACCAAGGCAACCTGCTGGCGCCAGCGCACAGGTAAGACATGTGACAGATATTAGACTTTTTTTAACCTCTGTTTGTCAGAATGACCATAACTCGACAGTGGCTGCAGTGAAGAAGGTCTCTTTTCATTTGCTCCTAGAGTAGACAAATACGACTTCACATTAATGCTCTGGCCTGATAAATTGCGTTTTACACACATAACGTTACAGCATGACAGTTATGCCTTACAAAATATGCCAACTGGGCAAACTTTGAAGGCTTCTACCACACCCTAACTTATGTATCAGAATACACTAACTTGTCTTTTTGTATTTGTATGTCTTACTGTCTGTTTTCTGGACCGTGTGTGTCCGTAATAAAAGCTCTGATTGATTGATTGATTGATTAACAAAGCGGACCAGGACAAGTTATGTTGTTTAAACTAACCATGAAAAGGTAACATTATTAACTTAGCAATGTTAGTTATTTATAATTTTTACATTTATAAGGCTCTGTACGGCTGCAGCCACTGTTGAGCTATTCTGACAAACAGAGGTTAACAAAGACCACTACACGTTAAAGTCAAAAAACTTGAGCTGGACACTGAAATTAGTGTAAAAACACCAGCTAGTGTGAAGCTAACGTTAGTTAATGCTAACTTTAGTGCTAGCGATGCTTCATTTCCAGCTGTCCACCTATTTTCCCCCCAAAATGCCACTGCGGGGATAATGTCCCAAAGGATCTATTCAAAAAGGCTAATATCTTTCACATGTCTTACCTGTGCGCTGGCGCCGGCGGGTTGCCTTGGCGGAGCGGATGCCATGCTGAGTGAATACTGTGGTGCTACATTCAAAGTCGTACGTGGAAGTGGGAGAAGTCATTCTTCCTGCTGAACTGCACAATCTGCCACAGTTTATTGCTCTTATAGTGTAATTGGTACCACGTGTTGTCCAAAACTGTTTTTTAAATGGAACTTTGTCACTGGCATCAGTTTGTTTAGTAAAAATCAGATGTATATAGTGGATAGAAAGCATTCAGTCATAGTTCTCGCAGTAACACCATTTCCTGAAGGCAACATGACTGAGGAGAGTCTTCTGCCTTCTTTGTTAAGGGCCATTCACATTGTACGCGCAAACGGCAGCGCTGCGCTATGAAACCCATTATTGTCAATAACAAGACTGGTCCGGCATTTTGCGGCTGGCCGCTGTTGCGCGTGCCGCGGTCAAAGTTCAACATGGTTCAACTTTGACCGCGGCACGCGCAAGAGCGGCCACGGTGCGCTGTGACGTGTCTGAATAAAAAAAAAAAAAAAAGTAAACACCGAACACACGTGGATCCACCAACGGAACAAGGCTTTCTTTTGTTTCAAAGACAGAAACATCGTCTCCACCAAATCACTGCTGTGTATCCTACACAATGTCGCATGTAGCCTACTGCAGTCTGATGTAAACACCGGACGCAGACGTGACGTCCATTCAAATATTGGCGCATGTATGACGTAAATTTGCGCTGAGCCCGGCGGCAAGCACAACAAATATAGTTGGGAATAGGAAAACCTAGCGGCGAGCGCAGCGCATGCCGCGTACAATGTGAAACGGCCTTTAGGCTGCTACTCATAACTCCACGCCCCTCTGAGTTGAAGCCACGCCCCTCTGAGTTGAAGCCACGCCCCCAACGCAACATCAGGGCCAAAAGTCTGAAAGTGAAAAAAACTGATCTGAAAGTGAAAAAAAAGATTTGAAGCTGTAAAAAAAACAAGTTTTGAATCTGAAAACATGAAATGTGGAACTGAAAACAAATATAAAAGTGAAAAGTGAAAAATTAAAATTTATAATTTATTCAAAATAATTCCAGAATTTAATCTAAATTTTATTCAAACTGAAAGACAAATTCGTACACTTATTTTTAGTTTGAATACATGGTTTTATTTTTTCAAGTTTTAGACCAAAACTTAAATTTTCAATTTCAAGCTTTAGTTTTTCAACTATACGTATATTTTTCAAATTAACAAAACATTTGGCCCTGATTTAGCTCCATAGTTTATCAGAGGGAATAATTAATATATATATGGTCCTCTGCTGCCACCCTCAGGAATGATAGAGCAACAGCAGGCTAACTGACTAGCCCAGTCAACAAGAACTAATACCTGCTTTATACACGATATATAACTATACTCTAGTTCACGTATTATGTAGAAATGATAATAAATTAAAACTAAAGTAACACCCAATGTGTATACTATTTTCTTTAGGCTACTCAAACGAGCTGCAAAGGAGATCAGTGATTGATTAATGTGGCCTGACCTCCTTCTTTTCTGATTGGCTGACTACAGTTTAAATCTATTGGCTGTGGAAACCACAGGGAGGAGTTAATTATCAAAACACCACCAGGGGTCCGTTTCAGGAAAAAGGCTCCAAATATCACCACACTTTAACGTTAGCATCAGTAGGGTCCCTACATGTGAACAGAAGCATTGACACCGTTGTAAGTGTGCAGATAGTTTATTAAAAAGATTATAAAGACAGTCGCGTTCATGTTTACTTGCGGGAGCCATCTTGGAAACCAGTCATGACTAGTCGAACGCCGTGCAGCGTGGAATCTCCGTCCTGTCTATGGAGAGTCCACGCTGCACTTTTTAGTTAGTAGCTAGTATAAATAGTGATTTAATTTGAGTGTCCCCATGCCCCCAATACTAGCATTTCAAGCTAACCAGCGGTCGGCGGTAGCCTCGTTAAAGCTCCAACCTCATTGGATGAGCATGAAAACATGTCCCAGAGAGACAGAGTAGGTACACATCAGGTAATAACCCCTGGGTTAGTTTACACCAGAATGGTCCTTTAATACACGCAGACTCAGACATCTCATGCAGTCTTGAGACTGAGGGGAGGAAATTAAAATGAATAACCACACACTCACTGGCTACTTATTATGAGGATATAGTGGTGTCATAATAAAATACATAATGTGTGTAAAACAGTCTTCTATTACAGAACCAGCACAGCCTCAAAAATGTACTGTACTGTCAGATATTGTCACTGTTAATATATATATATATATATATATATATATATATATATATATATATATATATACACACATGCTGGAACAGACATGACCTGAGACTTTTGGCCTCCTATTATTATTATGCTATGATTATATCCTTTTCTATGATTATATCCTTTTCTATGATTATATTATACCCTTTACAGCAGGGGCGGGGCCCATCCAGACAGCTGAGGATATTACTGTCAGATATTGTTCCACCTCTATTAAACAGGAGGCTAAAAATCACAGGACGTGTCTATCCTGATGATACAAGTCAGCGGTCCTGAAATGTGTGTTTCTCTTCTATTGTACACATTCTACATCTCAGAGGCGACGTCTTTCCACGAGCTTCCTTCACCTTTCAAAGGAGCAGAGCTCTGAATTAAAATACATTTAAATAATGCCCATATTATTATACTCACGTGGAACACGCACACCTCTCACATTCAGGTGACCACCAGTAGCTCGTAGCCGGTGTTTGGATGACTTCTGTGAATTTCACTTCCGATACGGTCTAACTCCTCCTCATCATTCACAGCTGAATAGAGATCTGTCTTTCTGACAAACAAGAACAACATCAAGTAACGTTACCTTAAACCTCATATTCTTTCAGAGCGTATGTATGAGAGCAGCAATTCATAAACAGAAAACTCATGAATTCAGTGTAAATACGTTAGACCGTATTGTTGCATGTGTAACAGGGTTTACATATTCTGCCGTTCCACTTCCATTATTGTTATTTAATAGCAGGTCAGAATGATTGGCTCAGGGCGCCCCCTCTCTGCAGTAGTTAAATGCCACTGGCTGTTGTCTATTCATCGCCAGTTATGAGAGACGTGCCCAAGGTGAGTTGCTGAGTGCACCACAGAGTACAGATATTGTGTATTTATGTCTGCATATTCATTGTATGAACATATGTGCACTGTGATTTATGACCAGATTAATAATAAGAGTTACAAGTGGATTGTTGTACCTTTGTCAAGGGCCAGAATGTTAAAATAGCAGCATAATGCACTTTCTAGCTACCATGAAATGTAAATGTACAGAGAAATAATTATATATGTATTTTACATCAAATTAATCGGTATTTGAATTAATTAATGAGACATTTAATAACACATTTATGTATTTAATTCTAATTTTAATTAATTAATGACACATTTAAGTAATTATTTAATGGTGTATTTATTTATTTAATTGTCCATAACTATGTAGTACTTTTTAACCTTTTAATTTATGTTCTACATATATTGTTTCTGTATTTGCACCGTATTGACTTGTTGTATATGAACATACTGGCGATGTACCATGTTCTTCACTAATAATAATATAAATATAATATAATAATATAATATAAATAAAGATCAGGTTGTGGGCGGAGGACGGGCTGCTGTGATTGGCTGTGGGCGGAGGACGGGCTGCTGTGATTGGCTATGGGACTGCGCAGGCGCACTGTGAGAACAATTGATTCACGCGGGTGTTCAGTGGCAGAACTTCTCCGGTGAATCTCCGGTAAAGTTTTCGGTTAGCTGTTACAGGAATGTGCTAACTGTTAGCCATACACAGTGCAGTCTACACTGTTAGCTAACGGGTAGCTAACAGTTAGGCCTTCCGTGGTTTGACGTTAGCTGCGAAGTTAGCCAGGGAGCTAACTAGACGTGCTGTTAGCTAACTTTAGCTTTAGCATCAACGTCTGTTTACCACAGTTCAGGTGAGTTACACAGCTGTTTACCTGCTGTTTACCTGTTGTTTACCTGTTGTTTATCTGCTGTTTACCTGTTGTTTAGCTACTGTTAAGCTACTGTTTAGTTGCTGTTAAGCTACTGTTTAGCTGTTGTTTAGCTGCTGTTTAGCTGTGAAGACGCCCCGTACAGACGCAGCGAGCTAACGTTAGCTGCTAATGTTTAGTTAGCTCAACATGAAGTTTAAATATCAGCTCGTTCTGTTGTTGTCACGTTAAAGGAAGGACAGTTTATTTATATCACACTTTTCACAAAGACAGCAACACATAGACATGAGAATACACAGGAAACACACAGCTAGTCTGTCTTTAGAGACTTATTTAACATCTGAAAACACACACGACTAAATCCACTCACATTAAACATGAATGGAGGTCAATGTGGATACAGATACACACCTGTGTCTGTGTGTGTGTGACTGACAGCAGCTGTCATGTCTTGAGTGGCTGAAGAGGAGCAGTTCTTTAGTGAACTCACTTCTTCTTCTTCTTCCTGCAGGAGGATCAGCTGACTCTCCGTTCCCACCACAGAAGAAGAAGAGGAGGAGGATGGTGTCAGAGAGAGGGGTGGGAAAGAAGAGGGGGGGGGCGGCGCTGTCTCGGGACGACTGTCTCTGTCCCGTCTGTCTGGAGATCTTCATGGAGCCGGTTACTCTGCCCTGCACACACTCCTTCTGCAAGGTAACACACACACACACACACACACACACACACACACACACACACACACACTCTCCTTCTGCAAGGTAACACACACACACACACACACACACACACACACTCTCCTTCTGCAAGGTAACACACACACACACACACACACACACACACTCCTTCTGCAAGGTAACACACACACACACACACACACACACACACACACACACACACACACACTCCTTCTGCAAGGTAACACACACACACACACACACACACTCTCCTTCTGCAAGGTAACACACACACTCACACACACACACACTCCTTCTGCAAGGTAACACACACACACACACACACACACACACTCACACACTACTTCTGCAAGGTAACACACACACACACTCACTCACTCACTCACTCACTCACTCACTCACTCTCTCACACACACACACACACACACACACACTCCTTCTGCAAGGTAACACACACACACACACACACACACACACACACACACACACACACACACACACACTCCTTCTGCAAGGTAACACACACACACACACACACACACACACACTCCTTCTGCAAGGTAACACACACACACACACACACACACTCACACACTACTTCTGCAAGGTAACACTCACACACACACACACACACACACACACACACACACACTCCTGCAAGGTAACACACACACACACACACTCACACTCACACACTACTTCTGCAAGGTAACACTCACTCACTCACTCACTCACACACACACACACACACACACACACACACTCCTTCTGCAAGGTAACACACACACACACACACACACACACACACACACACACACACACCTTCTGCAAGGTAACACACACACACACACACACACACACACACATGAAGTTATTTGCTCCCTTTGGTCCATCTGAAGGCTTTTATTGTGAAATCCCTGAGCAGGAAGTGTAGAGAGTGATTGACAGGTGAGTTCCTCTAACTAACTATCTAACTAACTAACTAACTATCTATCTAACTAACTAACTAATTAACTATCTAACTAACTAACTAACTATCTATCTAACTAACTAACAAACTATCTATCTAATTAACTATCTATCTAACTAACTAACTAATTAACTATCTAACTAACTAACTATCTATCTAACTAACTAACTAACTATCTATCTAATTAACTATCTAACTAACTAACTAACTATCTAACTAACTATCTAACTAACTATCTAACTAACTAACTAACTAACTATCTAACTAACTAATTAACTATCTAACTAACTAACTAACTAACTGTCTAACTAACTAACTAACTATCTAACTAACTAACTAACTAACTGGTGGAGGCAGCGGTGGAGCAGAGACTACCATCATGTTCTGTCTAATAACAGATTTAAACGATAACGATAATTAGACGATATCCTTTAAACTGTTTTTAAAAGTCAGAGTTAGTTCATCACTGATGATAATAACGAGCCAATGTTGAAGTAAAGAGATTATTATTATTTATGGTCAGAGACTAAATCCTGACTGGACTGGTGAAGGAGCAGTGATCTCTGAGTCCCCAGTCAGCTGGTCCCCTCTGCTGTCATGGTAACGTGCAGCATACCCGCTAGATGAAATCTCAACAGGAAACAGAGGGCTCTGGTCTGGAACTTATTACACAGAGCAGTCCTGGACCTGGGATAGGACCAGACCAGGTTCTGATAGGCCTTCTGACCAGGATGCATGCTGGGATCAGTAGTTGGATGTGATCTGACTGGTGCATGCTGGGATCAGTAGTTAGATGTGGTCTGACTGATGCATGCTGGGATCAGTAGTTGGATGTGGTCTGACTGGTGCATGCTGGGATCAGTAGTTAGATGTGGTCTGACTGGTGCATGCTGGGATCAGTAGTTAGATGTGATCTGACTGGCCCAGGTGAGGGAGAGGAGCAGGTCTGTATGGTTCTTGATGTTAGAGTAGACATGGTCTAGACCAGGGTGTGTGGACCACCTCATAATACACATATTAAATATGTCTCCACCCAGTCCTACCTGAGTTAACCCTCACCTGTTAACTAACAGGCCTACTGGCACTAAACTACAACTGGTCATCTCATCAGCAGGGTTAGGGTTAGGGTCATCTCATCAGCACTACAGGCTCGTTAGCAGGAAGCTACTGAACACATTAATCTATATATTGACTCCAGCACCAAGGACATAATCATAATCAACTACTTTGAACAGCTGATTTCACTATTCATGGTTATTACATCTATACAGGAACAGCACTTCAAAGTCAACATTTCTAACCCGTTGGCTGAGATTTTAGGGGATTATTCATCTTCAGAGTTTTACAAATCACAAGTTACATATTCTTCATTTTTATGGGGATTTCCTGGTAAAATGAAGGTTAAAAGCTA
>NC_050177.1:3842500-3857500 GCF_008315115.2 Sander lucioperca
TTGGCCATTTTGGTGTGTTTTTTTCTGCCTGAACTCTAAGTTGTTGTCCGTTATCCCGTCCTCTTCCACCCGTCCTCTTCCAGTCACTCTGTCTCCTGATGTGGACGTCTGGAGACAGTCACTTTAAATAAAAATCAACACATTTAACAAAAAAGAAATTAAATAAAATAAATAATGGATTATTAACTTATCAGAATCGATAATCGAATCGTTGTAGAGAGAATCGCGATGAATCTAAGAATCAGTTATTTTTCCCACCCCTGCTCCTGCCGTTGGTCTCGTTCCAAATTAATTAGCCGATGGAAACGCAGGTCGAGGTAGCTAGCCGTGTTAAAGGACCATTCTGGTGTAAACTAACCCAGGGGTTATTACCTGATGTGTACCTACTCTGTCTCTCTGGGACATGTTTTCATGCTCATCCAATGAGGTTGGAGCTTTAACGAGGCTACCGCCGACCGCTGGTTAGCTTGAAATGCTAGTATTGGGGGCATGGGGACACTCAAATTAAATCACTATTTATACCACTAAAACGGCTCCAAATATCACCACACTTTAACGTTAGCATCAGTAGGGTCCCTACATGTGAACAGAAGCATTGACACCGTTGTAAGTGTGCAGATAGTTTATTAAAAAGATTATAAAGACAGTCGCGTTCATGTTTACTTGCGGGAGCCATCTTGGAAACGTCCACGCTGCACTTTTTAGTTAGTAGCTAGTATAAATAGTGATTTAATTTGAGTGTCCCCATGCCCCCAATACTAGCATTTCAAGCTAACCAGCGGTCGGCGGTAGCCTCGTTAAAGCTCCAACCTCATTGGATGAGCATGAAAACATGTCCCAGAGAGACAGAGTAGGTACACATCAGGTAATAACCCCTGGGTTAGTTCACACCAGAATGGTCCTTTAACAGCTGGAAGGCACCGTAGTCTGGACTGTATCGATTATAGATTATAGATTATTATAGTCCGTCTCTATGAGGATTGATGACATCATGTCTCTGTGTGTGTGTGTGTGTGTGTGTGTGTGTGTGTGTCTCTGTGTGTGTGTGTGTGTGTGTGTGTGTGTGTGTGTCTGTGTGTGTGTGTGTGTCTGTGTGTGTGTCTGTGTGTGTGTGTGTCTCTGTGTGTGTGTGTGTGTCTCTGTGTGTGTGTGTGTGTGTGTCTCTGTGTGTGTGTGTGTGTGTCTCTGTGTGTGTGTGTGTGTGTGTGTGTGTGTGTGTGTGTCTCTGTGTGTGTGTGTGTGTGTGTGTGTGTGTGTGTGTCTCTGTGTGTGTGTGTGTGTGTGTGTGTGTGTGTGTGTGTCTCTGTGTGTGTGTGTGTGTGTGTCTCTGTGTGTGTGTGTGTCTCTGTGTGTGTCTCTGTGTGTGTCTCTGTGTGTGTGTGTGTGTGTGTGTGTGTGTGTGTGTGTGTGTGTGTGTGTGTGTGTGTGTGTGTGTGTGTCTGTGTGTGTGTGTGTGTGTGTGTGTGTGTGTGTGTCTCTGTGTGTGTGTGTGTGTGTCTCTGTGTGTGTGTGTGTGTGTGTGTCTCTGTGTGTGTGTGTGTGTGTCTCTGTGTGTGTGTGTGTGTGTCTCTGTGTGTGTGTGTGTGTGTGTGTGTGTGTGTGTGTCTCTGTGTGTGTGTGTGTGTGTGTGTGTGTGTGTGTGTCTCTGTGTGTCTCTGTGTGTCTGTGTGTGTGTGTGTGTGTGTGTGTGTGTCTCTGTGTGTGTGTGTGTGTGTGTGTGTGTGTGTGTGTGTGTGTGTGTGTGTGTGTGTGTGTGTGTGTGTGTGTGTGTGTGTGTGTGTGTGTGTGTGTAGTGTCTGTGTGTTTCCCCAGAGTGAGTCAGCCTGGAGAGCTGAAGCAGGAGTATGAGGAACAGGTGACTAAAGTAAGTTCCTTCTCTCTGTAATAACTGACTGTTATTATCATCATTAACCTGTAAGTAGGTCTGACTACCCAGATATCCTCTGGTAGACACAACCCAGAGCTCTCCTCCTCGTCTACAGCGCTCTCTGGTAATATCAACATGTTGTTGTTGTCAGCTGACGGAGGAGAGGAGAGCTCTAGACGAGGAGGAGAGCAGAGCGTTTGTTAACTGTGTTGTTGTTGTTGTTGTTGTTGTCAGCTGACGGAGGAGAGGAGAGCTCTAGACGAGGAGGAGAGCAGAGCGTTTGTTAACTGTGTTGTTGTTGTTGTTGTTGTTGTTGTCAGCTGACGGAGGAGAGGAGAGCTCTAGACGAGGAGGAGAGCAGAGCGTTTGTTAACTGTGTTGTTGTTGTTGTTGTTGTTGTTGTTGTTGTTGTCAGCTGACGGAGGAGAGGAGAGCTCTAGACGAGGAGGAGAGCAGAGCGTTTGTTAACTGTGTTGTTGTTGTTGTTGTTGTTGTTGTTGTTGTCAGCTGACGGAGGAGAGGAGAGCTCTAGACGAGGAGGAGAGCAGAGCGTTTGTTAACTGTGTTGTTGTTGTTGTTGTTGTCAGCTGACGGAGGAGAGGAGAGCTCTAGACGAGGAGGAGAGCAGAGCGTTTGTTAACTGTGTTGTTGTTGTTGTTGTTGTTGTCAGCTGACGGAGGAGAGGAGAGCTCTAGACGAGGAGGAGAGCAGAGCGTTTGTTAACTGTGTTGTTGTTGTTGTTGTTGTTGTTGTCAGCTGACGGAGGAGAGGAGAGCTCTAGACGAGGAGGAGAGCAGAGCCAGTCAGGAGTTGATCCAGAAGCTGCTGGCTGAGGAGCAGAAGCTGCTCCAGGAGGAGATGAAGAGGAGAGAGGAGGACGAGAGGCTGGCCCGCCTGCTCAGCTCTCAGCTGGTTAGTCTCATATATATATATTACTTTATTATTATATTATTATTATTATTATTATTATTATTATTATTAATAAATTATATTATTATTATTATTATTATCATTATTATTAAATTATATTATTATCATTATTATTATTATCATTATTATTATTATCATTATCATTATTGTTATTGTTATTGTTATTGTTATTATTATAATTTTATTATTATTATTATCATTATTATTATTGTTATTATTATTATTATTATTATTATTATATACTGTTAATGTCTGAAAGCTGGTTGTGTGGTCTGGTCCAGAACTCAGGTCCGGTCTCTCAGGAGAACCTGGGTCCTGTTAACGCTGCTCCAGCCAAGAAGAGGAAGAAGGAGGTCAGCGGACAGATGGACCGGTACGACCATGTATTAATATATATTATATTATATTATATTATATTATATTATATTATAGAGAAATTAATGTTATAGAGACTATATCAGCTGATAAATTATCAGAATTAGTGTAATGTTGTGTAACTTCAAGCCGTAGCTGTATCCCTTCTAGCCATGATGATGATGATGATGATGATGATGAAGATGATGATGATGAAGACGTGTGTCTGTGTGTTCCAGGTTCTTGTGTCCTCTTCCATCTAACAGCATGTTGACAACCAACCAGGTCAGTAGTCTCAGCTGTTCCCTCTATGCTAAGCTAGGCTAACCTCCTGTAGGTTTATACCTGGATGTCTCAGCTGTTCCCTCTATGCTAAGCTAGGCTAACCTCCTGTAGGTTTATACCTGGATGTCTCAGCTGTTCCCTCTATGCTAAGCTAGGCTAACCTCCTGTAGGTTTATACCTGGATGTCTCAGCTGTTCCCTCTATGCTAAGCTAGGCTAACCTCCTGTAGGTTTATACCTGGATGTCTCAGCTGTTCCCTCTATGCTAAGCTAGGCTAACCTCCTGTAGGTTTATACCTGAATGTCTCAGCTGTTCCCTCTATGCTAAGCTAGGCTAACCTCCTGTAGGTTTATACCTGAATGTCTCAGCTGTTCCCTCTATGCTAAGCTAGGCTAACCTCCTGTAGGTTTATACCTGAATGTCTCAGCTGTTCCCTCTATGCTAAGCTAGGCTAACCTCCTGTAGGTTTATACCTGAATGTCTCAGCTGTTCCCTCTATGCTAAGCTAGGCTAACCTCCTGTAGGTTTATACCTGAATGTCTCAGCTGTTCCCTCTATGCTAAGCTAGGCTAACCTCCTGTAGGTTTATACCTGAATGTCTCAGCTGTTCCCTCTATGCTAAGCTAGGCTAACCTCCTGTAGGGTTATCCCTGAATGTGTCTTCCTGGTCTCTCAGGTGGATCGGCCCCTCCCCAAACTGGATTACTACGGCGCTGTGACAGACCCCCCCCCTCACAGAGCAGCTCCTCTTCCTCTCTCTGTGGAGGAGGACCTTCAGCTGACTGGACGCCCAGGGTCCAAGAGGAAGAGCTCGGAGCTGGACACGGTCTGGCCCCCCTCCTCCTCCTCCTCCTCGCTGGGGGGTGCGGCCCTGC
This sequence comes from Sander lucioperca, assembly GCF_008315115.2. Classification (NCBI taxonomy): domain Eukaryota; kingdom Metazoa; phylum Chordata; class Actinopteri; order Perciformes; family Percidae; genus Sander; species Sander lucioperca. The sequence goes on from NC_050177.1 coordinate 3,846,812, forward strand.
AGGAGATGTCAGAGGGGGCAGGGCCAGACTGGGGGTTGTCAGAGGGGGCGGGGCCAGACTGGGGGGTGCAGCTGCAGAGCAGACGGCTGCAGGAGGAGCAGGACCGGCAGCTGGCTCTGCAGCTGCAGAAGCAGCTGGACCAGGAGGAGAAACGCAGAGCTACGAGCAGAGGCCCCGGATCCTCAGACCAGTACCTGCTCCGCCCAACCCTCCGCCGAGCCTCCAGACCCCCCTCAGCCTCGGACCCCCCCAACGGAGCCTCCAGACCCCCCTCAGCCTCACACCCCCCCGGCAGAGCCTCCAGACCCCCCTCAGACTCAGACCCCCCCAACGGAGCCTCTGGTAACTCCACCCCTTCATCTGCAAAGACTACAAACTGTGTAAAGACTACAAGGTCCAGCAGCCCCAGCAGCCCCAGCAGCAGAGGCCGTAAACAGACCACTCTGACGGAGCTGTTCTCCAGCAGCTGAACTCTGAGAGACCTCCTTAGAGCTGCCTTCACTTCCTCTAGTCCCAGAGACGCTACAGCCAGCTGATCCAGGTCCTGGTCCTGGTCCTGATCTTTCATTTCCTCTAGTCCCAGAGACGCTACAGCCAGCTGATCCAGGTCCTGGTCCTGGTCCTGATCTTTCATTTCCTCTAGTCCCAGAGACGCTACAGCCAGCTGATCCAGGTCCTGGTCCTGGTCCTGATCTTTCATTTCCTCTAGTCCCAGAGACGCTACAGCCAGCTGATCCAGGTCCTGGTCCTGGTCCTGATCTTTCATTTCCTCTAGTCCCAGAGACGCTACAGCCAGCTGATCCAGGTCCTGGTCCTGGTCCTGATCTTTCATTTCCTCTAGTCCCAGAGACGCTACAGCCAGCTGATCCAGGTCCTGGTCCTGGTCCTGATCTTTCATTTCCTCTAGTCCCAGAGACGCTACAGCCAGCTGATCCAGGTCCTGGTCTTGGTCCTGATCTTTCATTTCCTTTAGCCTCCAGAGACCCTACAGCCAGCTGACGGAGCAGCTGATCCTGATCCAGAGCCCCTGGGGGGTCAGACCCCCCCACATGTCTCTGTGGACCAGGACTGAGACTGTGTCCTGCTGGTCTACTGTAAACCCTGAGATCTCAGCAGGTCTCAGGGTCCCCGTCTGTAAACTGGTTTTAAATAAAGTTTTGGGGCCGTCAGACTTTATGGAGAATCTTTCTTTTCAGGACAGAATAATCTCGTTGTAATCAAGAAGATTTCTGAATTCATTTTCAAAACATCTGATTTCTTATGAGAATAAAGCCTTTTTTCTAAATATTTTGACTTTTCTTATTGAAAATATTATTTAACATGTTCTCTCACCATATCCCAGCTGTTCTCGTAATATTTTCACTTTTAATTCTGAAAATATTCAGACTTATTTATGTAAAGATTATTTTTTGAGGCATTTAAAGGAGACTCCGGCTGATTCCAGCCTGTAGCTCTGATGTTAGTAAATGTGGAGTTCTGTCAGTAGAGACACTAAACCAATCAGAGCTAACATGTTTTCATAAGTAGGCATGTGCTTATTTTGTTAAAGTCAGCGCTGTGGTACAACTAGCAGGAGACAGTTATAACTGAGGTAAGTGTGGAGACACTACCTTATTTAATCATTACATTAATACATATTTCTGCATGTCTTTTCAGTGTTGTAGTGTAGACGCTCCCTAAGCCCTCGTCTTACTGCCGTCTCAACACCAGAACTAAACACAGCTGGATTAACTCAACTTTGGTGCCTTTCTGTCACATCTGCTGCGGTCAGATTCCCTGAGTTCCCTCAGTGCCCATGGGCTCTGGTAGTGACATCTCCAGCAGGGTTAGAGGCTAAACAGGTTTATAACCTGCCCTGTTTCAGCCTGCTGGGTGACAGAACTACTGACACCCAGCAGAGCTACGCTTTAATAGACCAGAGTCTCCTTTATTAGACAGGAGGGGGGATCAGACCTGGACCACTGGGGTAAGGACTGAGTCTTAGCACACCACCTACACCACCTCTTTTATAGTCTGTGTGTGTCTCTGTATGTGTGTGTGTATCTCTGTGTGTGTCTCTGTATGTGTGTGTGTATCTGTGTGTGTGTGTGTGTGTGTGTGTGTGTGTGTGTGTCTCTGTGTATTTGTATGTGTGTGTGTCTCTGTATGTGTGTGTGTGTGTGTCTCTGTCTGTCTCTGTGTGTATGTGTGTGTGTGTGTGTGTGTGTGTGTGTGTGTGTGTGTCTGTGTCTCTCTGTGTATGTATGTGTGTGTGTGTATTTGTGTGTGTGTGTGTGTGTGTGTCTGTGTCTCTCTGTGTATGTATGTGTGTGTGTCTGTATGTGTGTGTGTGTGTGTGTGTGTACTTGAGTCTGTCTGCAGGTCAACACTAAGGAAGTGTCCTATACACTCTGTGGTCTCTGTGGTCATGTGACCCTGCAGCGTCCTGTGGTCATGTGACCATGCCTGATGATGCTGACCCTCGTGGATGTGAGGCGTCGTCGTGGTTACATGCTGTCTGTGGCTGCTTGCTGTTTGTTTTGGGGTTTCCAGTTTGGGCTGGTTTCACACAGTGATGACGAGATGTTTACAGTCTGTAGGTGTCTTAGTGCTGTCTGACAACATTATGGGATGGATCCCTACAGAGATAGACCTTTTAGTTAAAGAGTAAGATCCTTTTAGTTTAACATCAAACAGCCCCGAAATCACCATCACCAAACCCACCAGACTCCATGTAAATAATCAGGACTTTTATCATCGTAAAACACACTTCATTCAAAGTGGACAGAAACTAAATCAAACTATCAAAAGCCGTCTTGGTTCATCTTTCCACTGTTCCAACAATCACCACTCTGGTTTGGTTGAAATAAACCCTTAATTCACCCATTTACATGTGGAGATATGCTGGCTCTATACACACTAAAAGTAGTGATTATTTACATGGAGTCTGGTGGAGATATGCTGGCTCTATACACGCTAAAAGTCCTGATTATTTACATGGAGTCTGGTGGAAATATGCTGGCTCTATACACGCTAAAAGTAGTGATTATTTACATGGAGTCTGGTGGAAATATGCTGGCTCTATACACACTAAAAGTAGTGATTATTTACATGGAGTCTGGTGGAAATATGCTGGCTCTATACACGCTAAAAGTCCTGATTATTTACATGGAGTCTGGTGGAGATATGCTGGCTCTATACACGCTAAAAGTCCTGATTATTTACATGGAGTCTGGTGGAAATATGCTGGCTCTATACACGCTAAAAGTCCTGATTATTTACATGGAGTCTGGTGGAAATATGCTGGCTCTATACACGCTAAAAGTCCTGATTATTTACATGGAGTCTGGTGGAGATATGCTGGCTCTATACACGCTAAAAGTCCTGATTATTTACATGGAGTCTGGTGGAAATATGCTGGCTCTATACACGCTAAAAGTCCTGATTATTTACATGGAGTCTGGTGGAAATATGCTGGCTCTATACACGCTAAAAGTCCTGATTATTTACATGGAGTCTGGTGGAAATATGCTGGCTCTATACACACTAAAAGTAGTGATTATTTACATGGAGTCTGGTGGAGATATGCTGGCTCTATACACGCTAAAAGTCCTGATTATTTACATGGAGTCTGGTGGAAATATGCTGGCTCTATACACGCTAAAAGTAGTGATTATTTACATGGAGTCTGGTGGAAATATGCTGGCTCTATACACACTAAAAGTAGTGATTATTTACATGGAGTCTGGTGGAAATATGCTGGCTCTATACACGCTAAAAGTCCTGATTATTTACATGGAGTCTGGTGGAGATATGCTGGCTCTATACACGCTAAAAGTCCTGATTATTTACATGGAGTCTGGTGGAAATATGCTGGCTCTATACACGCTAAAAGTCCTGATTATTTACATGGAGTCTGGTGGAAATATGCTGGCTCTATACACGCTAAAAGTCCTGATTATTTACATGAAGTCTGGTGGAGATATGCTGGCTCTATACACGCTAAAAGTCCTGATTATTTACATGGAGTCTGGTGGAAATATGCTGGCTCTATACACGCTAAAAGTAGTGATTATTTACATGGAGTCTGGTGGAAATATGCTGGCTCTATACACGCTAAAAGTAGTGATTATTTACATGGAGTCTGGTGGAAATATGCTGGCTCTATACACACTAAAAGTCCTGATTATTTACATGGAGTCTGGTGGAGATATGCTGGCTCTATACACGCTAAAAGTAGTGATTATTTACATGGAGTCTGGTGGGGTGATAAAAATGCAAAGTTACCCTTAAAGTGTTGGTTAAATGTTTTAATATGGGCCATGTTGAAGCACAGCTGTAAATAAAGAGTGATCAGGTTTCCCATGAGCCTTTGCAGAGTGACTCACGGTGGCCATAGCGGAGCTAAAATAAGACAAGTTACTGAAAATAGAGAAAAAGAGGAAGTGGACTCAGAGTCACAGCCGGACCTTTAACTTCTCCGCCCCCCCTCACTCTGAACCAGTCTGGGCTGGTGCACGTTCAGAGATTTTGTCGCCTTTTTTGACATTTGAGATAGCCTGACCAGCCAGCCCCACATCCAGATGTTGGGTCTGACCCCCATCCAGATGTTGGGTCTGACCCCCATCCAGATATTGGGTCTGGGAACTCCCCATTGGCTGGGCTCAATCCGAGGGGCGGGATCAACGATTGTCTTTCAAATTCCCTCTGCACGCAATAGGATAGCTCTCCAACCAATCAGAGCAGAGCTAGCTGATAGATTCAACTTTAAACTCTGAACACATCTTCCTTTTTTAAGAATGACTTCAGTGCCGTTCTTTGTTTTTTTTCTCTAAGAAAAGCTGAACTCCAAGTCTTCCAGAGACCAGCAGCAGCCATAAGCCCCACCCACCGGCTCTATACACAACGTGATTGGCCCGCCCACCCACTCTATACACGATGTGATTGGCCCGCCCACCCACTCTATACACGATGTGATTGGCCCGCCCACCTGGGTTCCTGTCTCCAGATGTGGAGGGGGCGTGGTTCCAGATGTTATTAAGCGTCTGTTAGTTCCTCTTCAGAAACATAAACAGATCTTCAGGGTGAGTCAACTTCTGCTTTCATTCATTTTTCATTCAGACATAGTGTGTGTGTCTGTGTGTGTGTGTGTGTGTGTGTCTGTCTGTGTGTATGTGTCTGTGTGTGTGTATGTGTCTGTGTGTGTGTCTGTGTGTCTCTGTGTGTCTGTGTGTATGTGTCTGTGTGTCTGTGTGTATGTGTGTGTGTATGTGTCTGTGTGTGTGTGTGTGTGTGTGTGTGTGTGTGTGTGTGTGTGTCTCTGTGTGTCTGTGTGTGTGTGTGTGTGTGTGTGTGTGTGTGTGCGTGTGTGTCTCTGTGTGTGTGTGTGTGTCTGTGTGTGTGTGTCTCTGTGTGTGTCTGTGTGTGTGTGTCTGTGTGTGTCTCTGTGTGTGTGTGTGTCTGTGTGTGTGTGTGTGTCTGTGTGTGTGTGTGTGTGTCTGTCTCTGTGTGTGTATGTGTCTGTGTGTGTCTGTGTGTGTGTGTGTGTCTGTGTGTGTCTCTGTGTGTGTATGTGTCTGTGTGTGTGTGTGTGTGTGTGTGTCTGTGTGTGTGTCTCTGTGTGTGTGTGTGTGTGTGTGTGTGTGTGTGTGTGTGTGTGTGTCTGTCTGTGTGTGTGTGTGTCTGTGTGTGTCTCTCTGTGTGTGTGTGTGTGTGTGTGTGTGTGTGTGTCTGTGTGTGTGTGTGTGTGTCTGTGTGTGTGTGTGTGTGTGTCTGTGTGTGTGTGTGTGTGTGTGTGTCTGTCTGTGTGTGTGTGTGTGTGTGTGTGTGTGTCTCTGTGTCTCTGTGTGTGTGTGTGTCTGTGTGTGTGTGTGTGTGTGTGTGTGTGTCTCTCTCTGTGTGTCTGTGTGTGTGTGTGTGTGTGTGTGTCTCTGTGTGTGTGTGTCTGTGTGTGTGTGTGTCTGTGTGTGTGTGTGTGTGTGTGTGTGTCTCTCTCTGTGTGTCTGTGTGTCTGTGTGTCTGTGTGTCTGTGTGTGTGTGTGTGTGTGTGTGTGTGTGTGTGTGTGTGTGTGTGTCTGTGTGTCTCTCTGTGTGTGTGTGTGTGTGTGTGTGTGTGTGTGTGTGTGTGTGTGTGTGTGTGTGTGTGTGTGTTGTGGTGGAAGTTTTCTCTGCAGCAGGTGTAGATGTTCTGGAAAGAAAATAGAATTGTGAAACAAAAATAAAAGAACAGTCGTAGACTAAACCAAGTTAGGTTTTTGTATTTTATTATAAACTTGCAAGTTTATAAGGAAGCGTACGGTTGGGTTAGGGGTTATTATATATAGGAAGTGTACGGTTGGGTTAGGGGTTATTATATATAGGAAGTGTACGGTTGGGTTAGGGGTTATTATATATAGGAAGTGTACGGTTGGGTTAGGGGTTATTATATATAGGAAGCGTACGGTTGGGTTAGGGGTTATTATATATAGGAAGTGTACGGTTGGGTTAGGGGTTATTATATATAGGAAGCATACGGTTGGGTTAGGGGTTATTATATATAGGAAGTGTACGGTTGACAGAAGGCAGCACTAGTGTGAAAGGTCTCTTCAATGAGTGAACACAAACACTGAACTTAAATACATCTTCAGAGTGACAGCACACACGCACTTGGCTTATTATGACTCTACATTTCTCACAGACAATCTGATACACATTGTAGAGTGTGTTGTCATGGTTGCGTAGCAACGGGTTTGTGGGCGTTCCTGGTGATGGGTGTGGAAATAGCAGACCTGAAGTGTGTACCAGCAGGCTTTAACACGTGGAAAAAAAAGAATGGTTTCTTGATTTCAACCTAGCTTGTTGTCTGTTGAGTTAATTCGCGCACATCTACACACATGAAGACAATCAAAAAACACAAGAGACATCTTGGAGCCATTTTGCCTCCTCCCCCCTGTACGACTTTCACCCCCCAGTTGCATCTCAACTGGCATGGGAAAACTAAATGTATCAGGAGAGATAGTTTTAGGGGGACCTTGTAGCCCCTATCTGTTCAGACAAACAGTGCTCACATTATGTTCCAGACTTTGTGATTCTCACTTAGTTAGAATCAGATTCTACATGTGGGAATGAGATGAACTCCCTTTCAGCATTGAACAAATAAATCAGAATAATATATAGAGAATCATGTTAACAGAAATTTCGCCACTACAGTGTGTCTGTGTGTGTGTCTGTCTGTGTGTCTGTGTGTGTGTGTCTGTGTGTGTGTGTGTGTGTGTCTGTCTGTCTGTCTGTCTGTGTGTGTGTCTGTGTGTGTGTGTGTGTGTGTGTGTCTGTGTGTTACTGTAATGTCACTGTAGTGTTACTGTGGTGTTACTGTAATGTCACTGTAATGTTACTGTAGTGTTACTGTAGTGTTACTGTAGTGTTACTGTAATGTCACTGTAATGTCACTGTAGTGTCACTGTAATGTCACTGTAGTGTTACTGTAATGTCACTGTAAAGTTACTGTAGTGTTACTGTAGTGTTACTGTAATGTTACTGTAGTGTTACTGTAGTGTTACTGTAATGTTACTGTAATGTCACTGTAGTGTCACTGTAATGTCACTGTAGTGTTACTGTAGTGTTACTGTAATGTTACTGTAGTGTTACTGTAATGTCACTGTAATGTTACTGTAGTGTTACTGTAATGTTACTGTAATGTCACTGTAGTGTCACTGTAATGTCACTGTAGTGTTACTGTAATGTCACTGTAATGTTACTGTAGTGTTACTGTAAAGTTACTGTAGTGTTACTGTAAAGTTACTGTAGTGTTACTGTAGTGTTACTGTAGTGTTACTGTAATGTTACTGTAATGTTACTGTAGTGTTACTGTAATGTCACTGTAATGTTACTGTAGTGTTACTGTAATGTCACTGTAATGTTACTGTAGTGTTACTGTAATGTTACTGTAATGTCACTGTAGTGTTACTGTAAAGTTACTGTAGTGTTACTGTAATGTCACTGTAAAGTTACTGTAGTGTTACTGTAGTGTCACTGTAATGTTACTGTAGTGTTACTGTAATGTTACTGTAGTGTTACTGTAGTGTTACTGTAATGTTACTGTAATGTCACTGTAGTGTTACTGTAATGTTACTGTAATGTTACTGTAGTGTTACTGTAATGTCACTGTAATGTTACTGTAGTGTTACTGTAATGTTACTGTAGTGTTACTGTAATGTTACTGTAATGTTACTGTAATGTTACTGTAATGTTACTGTAATGTTACTGTAGTGTTACTGTAATGTCACTGTAATGTTACTGTAGTGTTACTGTAATGTTACTGTAATGTCACTGTAGTGTTACTGTAAAGTTACTGTAGTGTTACTGTAGTGTCACTGTAAAGTTACTGTAGTGTTACTGTAAAGTTACTGTAGTGTTACTGTAAAGTTACTGTAGTGTTACTGTAATGTTACTGTAGTGTTAGCTTTTAGACACACCAGAGCTGCATGGGGGCGTACTTAGGCCAGCCTTTGCTCCTGATGAGTTCTCCTGTAGGTAATGACGTAAACGCTATCTGTCTGCTCATGTAACTGTGTGATAAGGTAATAGCATACTATATCTAATTCCTAAGTTGTCCAAAGAATGCTATTTAATTACACTAATTACTGTAATTGCGCTGTGGATCTGATGGACTGTCATTTTGCATACAGTATAGCCCAAGAACCAGAATTTTAAAGTCATAGTGAAATTTGACAACACAAGTATGAGCGTTTCTCAAATAAACATAATTTATTCTGCCAAATGATGTATACAATGTATGAATTAAATTAACAATTATTGATATTGATAACCCTATTGATGAGGATCCTATTTAAAGTGGCTACTGTCTAAATATAATAAGCTGATGGCGGAAGGAATAAAAGATTTAGAGTAACGATTACTGTATGTATGTACTGTATGTAGGACTGCTTTAAAATAAAAAGCAAATTAATTAGCTGCGCAGTACTTGGTAGCCTTGTCCGCCTAAATTAATTATAAATAAACATAAAAAAATAGTAGGCTATTTGCAGTATATTAAATCGTTTTTTAACCTAATTATTTTGCACTGAAATGACACACTCAAGTCTGTCTGTCTGTCTGTCTGTCTGTCTGTCTGTCAGCTCTGACAGCGTTGCATCACGTGCACCTGCGCAATATCATAGCCTATGATTTCCGAAAATAGTACTATGTCAACTATTGATATCAGCACAAGAACTGTTGAGGAATATGCAACATAATACTATACAATAATATACAATAAGACAATTGTTTGTGTCATATGTTATAATAACATAACATAACAGCTCAGCTTCGCGGCTAACCCTGGGGGATGCTACCATAGTTATAAAACGATTATTAGACTAAAACATTAGAATATGCCAATTCTGATATGTTCATATAGCCTACTCAAAACAGACGAGGCAACCTAACGCAGACAAGTTAGCTTACCGTTTTTAGGTGATATGCCATGTTGGTAGTTGGGCTGTGATATGCAAACTTTGCATTCGACTTTTTTTCCATTATCTATTTTTGTAAAATGCTGCCACACCGCCGATGTCTTTGACATGGTAGAGGACCACCAGACCAAGGCCTTCTAGTACTTTCTTCATTCTGTCTCCAGTGGGTTGGGCTGATCCAAAAAGTGAAAACAAGGGGGGTGTTCTGAAGACAGACTGTTACCTGTGAAACACGGCTGCTCTGAAAACACCCCCGTTAGCAATTAGTGCTTTCCACCTGATGAAATTAACACGGAAAAAAATAATAATAAAAATAAAAATAAATAAAAAAAAAAAAAAAGAAAGAAATTAACACGGCAAAAAAATAGACCAATCAGAATTTTGGTCGAGCCAGAACGTATCGACCAATAACTCGAGGAGTCGACTGGGAGATTACAGCCCTACTACTGACCTCAGTCACAACCAATGCCCTGCCAGTCTCCTGCTTCCAGTTCAGTCCTACGGAGGCCCCGAGGGACCAAACACACTTCACTTCTGCTGGTCTGTTTTGTGAAAGGTTTTGAGTCCTTAAGGGCTCTTGTACTTTCAGAATAAAAGCCCCAGTCCTCCTCCTGCTCAGGTTCCTGAAGCTGCAGAAGTGGAGGATTAGCATTTAGCGACACTGTGCTAACTTAAGGATTAGCATGTAGCAACACTGTGCTAATTTAAGGATTAGCATGTAGCAACACTGTGCTAAGTTAAGGATTAGCATGTAGCAACACTGTGCTAACCTAAGGATTAGCATTTAGCGACACTGTGCTAACTTAAGGATTAGCATGTAGCAACACTGTGCTAATTTAAGGATTAGCATGTAGCAACACTGTGCTAAGTTAAGGATTAGCATGTAGCAACACTGTGCTAACCTAAGGATTAGCATTTAGCGACGCTGTGCTAACCTAAGGATTAGCACAAAGTCATGCTATGCTAACCCTCTGCCAGATGTGTGTGTCGAGGTGTCTCCGCTGCGTCTCCGTCTGCCTGGTTGCAACGGCGATGGTCTGCATGCTGTCCAACGTCCTGCTGCTGCTTCCTAATCTGAAGATCCACTTCCTGTTGGAGGGTCATGTGACCAGAGAGGCCACCTGGGCCACGGGCCTGTGGGGGTCTGGATTCCTGGTGGGTTAGGGTTCCTCATGTTCAGAATCTAATAATAATAATATAAATAATGATTAATAAATAATATAAACTAATGTTATAACTCTACAGACTCTAATGTTGC
>NC_050177.1:3862500-3925000 GCF_008315115.2 Sander lucioperca
TCTGCAGCCAGATCTAATCAAATAACTACACTAATCAACATTTGACATGCTTACTGGAGAAAGACTCATTGTCCCCACAGGAAAGGTAACTGTTGTCTTGGCATTAGGGGAGCCCCTCCCTGCTGGGCCAGACTGATTAGAACAAAGGAAAGGCCTATCTCTGTAAAGTTGAGTAGAACTGGCTCTACCATGATAAATGACCCTAGTCTTGACCTGGAGTAACCTGACAACTCAGAGGTAACACCTTTTCTCTTGAGAGACATCTGACCAATAACGAAGGTTTTCATTTGAGGTACCACCCTCAACTTCTAGGGAATAAATTTGTGTGACTGAGGTGATTTCAGGACTGCAGACTGTGACCTCACATAGAAGCATGTCTGTATGTCCGCTGCTGGCAGTGTATTGTTTTATCATTGTCACATGACTGATTGAATGTGTCTCCTGAAGGGGAGGCATGTTGATTCAGTCCACTGCTGGCAGTGTAACATTTGCTTTTGTCATGTCAGTTTTCACCATGTTGTTTATTAAACCTTTTGTTTAACTTTCAATTGGACCCTAGCCTTCTCCTTCGTCCTCAGGAATCAAACGAACACGTCGTCTCTTTTGAATTTTCTTACAGGAGCCAACATATTTCCACCAGACTCCATGTAAATAATCAGGACTTTTAGCGTGTATAGAGCCAGCATATCTCCACCAGACTCCATGCAGGCAGGAGGGGGCGTGGCCTCACCTGTCTCTCAGGTGAGTTTTGCAGCGTTCGTAGACATCTGAAGAACATGTTTCCCAGTGAAAGCGTCACCATTAACATCACACACAGGGGGGACCTGGGCCAGATCAGCTGACTCAGTTTCCCAGCTGGCCTGAACGCAGCATTCATCTGCAATAACAAAACCCAGGAACAGGAAGTGGAGCAGTTGTTTCCCACAACATCAACCACACACACACACACACACACACAGACACACACACACACACACACACAGACACACACACACACACACACACACACGCACAGACACACACACACACGCACAGAGACACACACACACACACACACACACACACACACACACAGAGACACACACACACACACACAGACACACACACACACACACACAGAGACACACACACACAGACGCACACACACACACACACACACACACACACAGAGACACACACACACACAGACACACACACACACACACACAGAGACACACACACACACACACACAGACACACACACACACACACACACACACACACACACACACACAGAGACACACACACACACACACACACACAGAGAGACACACACACACACACAGAGAGACACACACACACACAGACACACACAGACGCACACACACACACACACACAGAGAGACACACACACACACACACACACCAGTAATGAAAAGCTAGAGTGGACCTACAACAGAATACAAGATGGTTTTATAACCTTTTAAATGACAGAAGAAATCAGGAAACTCCTCCTGAAGTCTTCTCAGAACGGCTCTCTCTTCAGATCTTGTTGCCTAAACATTCAGGATCAGGCCTGTTCCTGTGTGATGTCATGACGCAGGAGAGAGTATAAGTGGTGAGCTTCTTTCACTCAAATATGCGAGTTTGATTGATGACAGCCAGGTCAAGAGGTCACGACCTGTCAAAATTTTGATTGATGTTCGACAGGTGTTTCTGACGCAATCCTTCCGGAACCTTCTAGAAAGAGGGCGTGCCTCAGACCGGATGTTTCCTGGGAGGAGTCCGGAAACTGCATATTAATGCATCGAGACAGGAAATTGCGTGTTTTTAAATGAGCCAATGGGCGTGATACGGGAAATTGCATTTTTTTAAAATGAGCCAGTGAGAGAAGAGGGGTGGATCAACAAGTAGTATGGTTCAAGGATAAAAAGGGTGTCTTTTCTGGTCTAAAACATAGAAAGACGACCTTTCATTCTACTCACCATGAATGTAAACTTCAATAGCGCTGCTTCAGAGATGTCTGACGAAGAAGTTGACTCTCCACTGAGTCCGTATCAAGGAGATGTCTCCAGCAGGTGGTCCTCTTCGCTGATCTGTGAGACTCCGATAACGGTGTTCCAAGATGCTCTTACAGCACCCGGAGCTCCAAAGAAATGCACGTTGTATCTGTGTCGTAGCCAGTTACCCCCGACTGAATCTCTGCACGAGGAATGGTCTCTACAGTCGAGTGGTATGTGTGGAGACTGGGGCTATGTCTTCAAGTACGAAGAAGGTGAACTCTGCTTTTATCAGCTGAAGGAAGGGGAGAAATTATCTCCTTCAACCGTCATGGTGAAAATGACCTTTGATGACTGGGGTGTGATGAAGACGTTGCTACAATTTGGTACTTCTCAGAGTAACGCCAATAAGGAAAATGAGGGTGTGGCTGGAGCGACCCGAGATAAAGAGACTCAAACGGTTATGGTAGAATGTAAGGAGGAGGAGACGGCTGTAAACATTTGTAGCAATGATGAAGAGAATAACGAGGCGGAGTCTCCTAGATCGTCCAATTACCCCAGCGATAGCGACTTGGCTAAGATGAACATCGTCTTGGGATCGTCATGGCCGTCTGTTACCACAACCTCAGGCCGATGGTGGTTCCAGGCCCTTCTGCTATCCAGGGATTTGGAAGAAAAGAGAGCCTGCGACTTGTTTGTTTTGCAAAGATTTAATCCAGACTGCGGTTTATTCCGAACCGTGCTAGTCTTACCAGCGCTGGAATGGGTGGAGCGGATGATGGAGATGGGGGATAGGGTTACCAGTCTCTTCCTTAGCAGCCGCGGATGGAAAAATACCCTGGTTGTGAAAAAAACTCTAAACTTTTGAACTTTACCACGCCTCCTTTCCGGAACTTTCCCGACCCCACTTCCTTTCCAGAACTTTCCCGACCCCACTTCCTTTCCAGAATTTTCCTAACCACACCCCCTTACGATACTATAAAGACTGAAGCAGACTGCTTTACAATGTACAAGATGTTCAACGGCGAGCAGAAGAAAATCGCAACGATGTCCAGCTCAACAACAACAACAACAGCAAAGAGATCCCCTACCCTATGGATGAGGACCCTTACCCCGCGGGTACTCTTCGCCTCCTCAGAGGCGGTCGGTCAAAACATGGTCTGTCCGCCTCCCTCTCCCGAGACAGCGACTCAGGACTACACGGGTGTGTGTGACTCTAATGAGGATGAGGCCACTCAGGACTACACTAATGAGGCCGGGACAGTCGCTACAACTCCGGATGAGGGAATCCCTGATTCATCGGAGGAGGAGGAGGAAAGCGTTGATTCGTCAGATGAAAACCCTGGTTCTTCAGAAGATGAGATGGAGTCAGAAATCCCGGATGAACAGGACGAGGAAGGCGGTCAGGAGGAGAGTCCAGAAAGTCCTCCAAACGCTCAGGAGGAGAGCCCTCCTCCTCCTTGCCAGGAGGATGAGGTAGACGGTTGGGGTTCTTCTCTCATCATCGACACCATCAAATCGGCGGTTTTTCATCTTCTCAATCTAATTATTCACGACGACAGACGCTCTGAGTGCTATGGCTGTAAGGTCGATCATCCTAGCCAACGGCAGCACGCATGTCTGGAAGTACTTGAGGACGACTTTTACGAGCGCCGCTTTTATCGCCTGATGAGAAGACTCATCACACCTCGCTTTATTCCCGCTATTCAGAGTCTGTTGCTTGCCCGCAACATCAAAACAGAGGATTTCAGAGTCCGTGTAGTCGCAGAGACGCTACTCCACGAACTGAAATTAGCAAAGAAAATCTTTGACCCCATCACGGACATGTATGATAATTTGATTGGGCAAGATTCTGTGAAAATCTTTCAACTGCGGCTGGTCACAGAGCGTTTCAAGGGTTCGTAAGGGGTATATGGTCCCTGCTTTATGAAGAAAACAAAACAGAAAAGAAAAAAAAAAAAATCACAATGGTTTTTAAAAGCATGGTATCGCTGACATGTTTTTCAAATATGTAATCTTGTGTGAAGAAATGTATTTTTCTTTTGAACAGAAAAAAAACAAAAAAAAAAACACAACATATTTTTCTACTTTTTATAGTTGACTTGTTTTTCAAATATGTATTTTTCCATCTTTTGAAAATAAAGAATGAAAAAAAAAATGAATAAAGAGTCATTCTTGCTCATGCGTTGTGTTAGAGAACATTAGAGAGCTCAGAGGAAAGGATGGCGGAGAAACGGGTGATGGAAAAAGTGTATTACGACCCTTTACATCCTGCTAGCTTTGGAGGAGTACAACGACTCCGTCAGGGTGTACAGGATGAAACTGGTGAAAAAGTCAGTGTTCGGGAAGTTAAAGATTTTTTATCCGAACAAGATGCTTATACATTACATAAACCAGCCCGAGTACATTTTAAGAGAAATAGAGTGTTTGTTACAAAACCTTTAAATCAATTTCAAGCTGACCTATGTGACATGCAAGCCTTGGCTGCACATAATGATGGGTTTAATTATTTACTGACCGTCATAGACGTATTTTCTAAAAAAGCGTATGTGCGTCCCTTGAAGAGGAAGACGGCTGGTGAGGTTGTAAAAGCGTTTGAATCAGTGTTTCGAGAGAGCTTAATACCCGCCAAGCTACAAACTGACGCAGGCAAAGAATTTTTCAACAAGACATTTGAGACTCTCATGAAGAAATACGGTATCAATCATTTTAGAACGGCCAGCGACTTAAAGGCATCGGTCATCGAGAGATATAACCGTACCCTGAAATCTCGCATGTTTAAATATTTTACGGCTCGCAACACCAGACGTTACTTGGACGTCTTACCAGACCTGGTAGATAGTTATAATAACAGTTATCACAGCTCTATAAAAATGACACCAATGGATGTCACATCCGAGAACGCCGATCAGGTGTTTCACAACCTGTACGGCACGTTCTCCTCTCGTCACAGGAATAAAATAAAGATGATGTTTAAGAAAGGGGATTTGGTACGTTTATCCAAGGTGAGAGGCGTGTTTGATAAAAAATATGAACAGAGTTTTACGGACGAAGTCTTTACAGTGACGGAACGTATTCCCCGTACGCCTCCCGTATACAAATTAGAAGATTATGATGGCGAGTCTATCGAGGGTTCATTTTATGAAGCGGAGCTGCAAAAAGTAAAAATGGTCGCAAACAAAATGTTTCAAGTGGAGAAAATCTTAAAACGACGTACCGTCAAGGGTGAAAAACAAGTTTTCGTGCAATGGAAAAACTGGCCAGAGAAGTTCAACAGTTGGGTTAAATTGTCTGATATGGTCAGTATATAAAAAGTCTGTGCACAAAGACCAATCCATCACTCGATTTCAAAAGAGAATCATGGAACACACAACCGCCGAGGGTTTTTACGTGACCCTGCCTTCCAATGCCAGTAAGGAAGTATTTAAAAGTAATACCAGCAGTTGTTATACAATCGATTTGGCTAAACCGATTGAACTGAGCGGTGAATGGGTGGTGGGTCTATGCGAAATCATATATCCTCGTACGTGGTACAATTTACCCGCAGACTCGAGCTATTTTGAACTGAACCGTGTGACGGACGAACCTCAACCGCTGGTGATCGTGAAATTCAATCGCGGCGCTTACTATAATCGACCAAAAGATCTCCTGGAATACTTGACCCCGGCGCTCAAAAAGCACGATCCCTCTTTTGATGCTTCTTTCAACAGCGCAACCAAATGCATCGACTTCAAAGGCGACGGTCTTTACAAAATACGAACCTATCCCCCGCTGGCTTACATGTTAGGATTAAAACCCGCCGAATGGTGGACGCTCTCCAAGAGACCTTCTACCTATCCTTGTGATTTAAATGCTGGAGTATATAACCTCTTTGTATACACCGACATTATTCAGTATCAAGCGGTCGGCGACAGCTACTCACCGCTGCTTTGTGTGGTGAATGTGAAAGGTGACTTTGGAGACGTGACTAGCATCAGATACAATACGATACATTATATACCTTTGTCTAAAAATTACATCAAAAACATACGCATAGAAATTAAAACCGATCGCAACAGGAACATAGACTTTGTTTTTGGAAAGACAATTGTGAAATTACACTTTAAACCCGTCCAACGCTCTTTGTAAGTTCCCGGTAAGATGATACATATCAAAGAAGACCCTCGGCGCTTTGTAGCGTACTATGAAGGTCAAGTAGGTGGAGCTTTACCCGGTTTTTACGGAGCCCCGGTGATGTACGGGAGAGGCATAGGCTCTATCTTTTCTAAATTGTTCAGGTTCGTATCCCCTCTGCTGAAAAAAGGTTTCGCTGTGGCAAAACCGCATCTTAAAACAGCCGCTACAAACATTGCTGCGGACGCTGTCAAAGGAGTGATGGGAAAACTGACCGAGCATAAGAATCAAGAAGGTTCGGGAGGTATTTTGGTCTTGTCCCGTAGAACAAGGAAACGCCCACCAGGTGAGCGTGTTGTTTCCTCAGCATTTAAAAAACGTGCGGCGGCTAAGAAGAGCAAATCAGTCAAGAGACGCGCACCCAAGAGGAGGAAGTCTGCTCAGAGCTCTGACATATTTTAGCGCTGTACACAATGGCTCTTTTACATCAGAAATCAGCCGAGTGCACCCTGGCGGAACTGGATCTCTTTTCAGCTCCCATGACTCAACTATCTGTAGAAGATAAAAAATATCAAGAATACCAACCTCTCTCTGCACTGAGCGACAACTCTCCGATTGAATTCTTTATACCCGGAGATGGTGAAAAGTATTTGGACTTGAACGATACGTTGCTGCACCTCCGAGTTAAAATCACAGAGAAGGATGGGACGGACATCCCAGCAGATACAGCGGTGGGGCTCATCAATTATCCTCTCAATACAATTTTTAGCCAATGCGACGTTATTCTGGGCGATAGATTGATTTCACAATCCAGCGCCACTCATCCTTACAGAGCCATGATAGAAACCTTACTCAACTTTTCAGAGGACACATTAAAGAGTCAATTTAGCGCCGGCCTGTTTTACAAAGACACTCCGGGGTCAATGGATTCTATCACATTGGCTAACGGACCGAACAAAGGATTAGTCCAGAGAGCGCAATTCAGCGCAGAATCTGGGGAAGTTGACTTACTAGGACCTCTCCACAGCGACATTTTTTTCTGCGAGCGTCTGTTATTAAACTCTGTCGATTTGAGAATTAAACTTATTCGTTGCAATGATGCGTTTTGCCTTATGGGGGCTCGTGACTCAGAGTTCAGCCTGAAGATATTATCAGCCTCCCTGTTTGTTAAAAAGGTCACCGTTTCCCCTGCTGTACGCCTGGGTCACGCAGCCGCCCTGATGAAAGGAAATGCACTCTACCCGCTCTCGCGTGTCAGTGTGAAAACGTACTCCATCCCTGAAAATTCCAGGATATGTAACCAGGAAAATCTCTTTCTGGGTGCTATGCCACGCTATTTAGCTTTAGCCATGGTACACCACGATGCTTTTGTAGGAAGACGGGACCTGTCACCGTTTAATTTCAAACATAATGATGTGGAATATTTGGCTTTGTGTCAGGACGGCAGACAGGTACCTGCTAAAGCCTTTCAGCCCCGTTTCAATACCGGAAATTCAGTCAGAGAATTTTACAATATGTTTACTGCCACAGGACGACATCTTAAGGATTTACCTCTTAGCATCAACCGCAGCGATTTTAACCAAGGTTATTCTCTGTTTGTCTTCAATCTTGGGGCGACCGAAGACAGCGACGCCTTATCTCCCATTTCCAACGGAAATTTGCGTTTGGAAATGAGATTTAGGGTACCGCTGCCTTACACTACAACACTTATAGTATACGCATGCTACGATTCCATTCTGGAGATCAACGCTAAAAGACAGGTGCTGGTGGATTATTATTAAAAAGATGGATAATCATCAACTAGAACGACTGTTGCATCATCTTATGGGTCATTTATTTCACGGAGTGTGGGCTTCTGATCAATTACCCTCGCTGAGTCATACCTACCGTCTACCTGCTTACTTTATCGTCAACACTCACCCATCCCACATGCCCGGGGAACATTGGCTTGGATTGACGTTGGAAGAGGACGGCGGAGCGACCTTTTTCGACTCGTACGGATTCCCGCCTGATTTTGCTCATTACCCCTCGAGCATTCTACAGTTTCTGGAAAACCGTTCAAAGAATATACAGTACCACGACCGTCAACTTCAGCACCCGCTGTCTACCGTATGTGGCCAGCATTGTGTTTTTTATCTCTGCCATCGGGCCTGCGGCTTATCGTATAAAGAAATGTTGACTCTGTATTACGATGATGTCAATAAAAATGACCGTATGGTATCTAATTTTGTGAATAAATATCAAAGGTGCGTCAGTCGTAACCGTTCAGAATCTTTTCACCATAGTGTGTGCTCTTTAGACATGTTTAGAGATTGTTACCGCTTGTAAGAAAGACTCTGTAACCATAAACTTGTGATTAATAAAACATTTTATTGAAAATGACATGAGTGTATGGTGTCGTTAATCCAAAGTTGACCATCGCGGGGATAATAGGAATGTTTTTCTTCTTTTTTCCCGCGGTAATTTTTCTTCAGAAGTTGACCATCGCGGTGATAATATGTACGTTTTCTTTCTTTTTTCCCGCGGTGATTTTTCTTCAGAAGTTGTCCATCGCGGTGATAATAGGAATGTTTTTTTTCTTTTTTCCCGCGGTGATTTTTCTTCAAAAGCATCACCGGCCATTTTGAGCTGACTGTACTGAGCGCGTGCTTGGGGATTTTTAAACATGGCCACAGGGATATTTAACCCATCCAACGTATTTAAGAAACTAACCCAACCTTTTGGGATTGATTGGGTTCTTCTTTTATTGGTCAGTGAGAGGTTTTTTATTAAGTCAAGCATATGAGATCCTTTAACTACATCTCCCTTATATATAAATTCACCTCTCGATGTCCAACCCTCGTCACTTGCGGCTAATTTCTGCAAAATGTAGAGGGCATTTTTACGATCACGTGGGGGTAGGTTTTTTATCACCTCGTCTGCAGCGTCATCCAATGTGGTATGGGGACTAGCAGCTGCTACTGCATCTACTGCATCTGCAGCTGCTGATGGTGCTGATGCAGAGTGTTCAGTTTCTGATGCACCCTGTTGCAGGCTGAGTGTAACGTTGTGAACATCATTCTTACTTTGTTTAAGCAAAGTGAGATATCGTAGCAGTAAAGCTTCATACCTTTTAGCTTTTTCATATGAATTTAATCCAGGATCATTTAGTACCGCGCTCATTTTCTCATTCAAAACATCTTCAGCCGTCTGTCTGATGGACGGCTCTGGTCTAGTTATTTTGCTCAGCTGTTGAGGTGAAATCAAATACATTTTCTTGGCAGCCCTCAGAGACATCTTTTATTTTTTTGGAAGCAGACCTCCTAACAAATTTCCCAATATTGGAATGGCGGCCGACAGTAATGGTAGGATAAAGCCCCCCGTCTGTTTTTTCAGAGCCTGATGTTTACGCTTTAAACTGTTTTTTTTATCGGCCAGCAGTCTGATAATCTTCTTTTGACGTTTCAGTTGTTTGTATTGAGAAGACGATACAGGCAGATTCCCTTTTAACAGATTTAGAGCCACCTCACACAAGGCTTGGAGAAAATCGGGTGAACAGTGTTTCAAAATGTCTTTACGTTTTGAAGGCGTGGCGTGGTACAGTGCTTTCAGCAACAGAGCATTCCGTTTTATACGCTCTGACATAATGACGTCCTACTTTGTTTTTGGTATGTAAATCGTCGTCTGCTGGTGGGGAAGTAACCCTGTACGCACCCTGTAACGTTCTGGGCATGAAGGTGTGAGGTCCAGGATTATATAACCGTGTGGTTCTCTCGTAGCATCTTCAAAACTTTCCAGGAAAAACTGTTTTTGTGAGGGAAACATCTGATGCGCTAGTATCCTAATCTGAAGCTGATCTCTGGGATTTTTAAATAGCACCAGATAATTACTGTTTAAACTTATGGTACGACTGTATCTGCCTTTATGGAATACATTTTGGGTTAACATAAAAACACTCATATTTCGATGATGTCTGTATTGTGTGAAGATTTTCACCACCTCAGGATGATCAGATGCCTGAAATATGACGTCGTCTAGTATGACCAGATGTGATTGCTCAGGAGGAAACATACTTGCATCTTCAAAAGAATCAGGTAGACCTTGGACAAACTTGATTTTTTTATTCATTTTCTTCATTTCGTCATACATGGGTTGATAACTTGTATAAATCCAAACAATATTTTGAGGTACAATATCCATCACACGTTCACATTTTTCCAGTACAGATTTCAGAAAATACGTCTTGCCACATCCACTGGGGCCAACTATCAGACACGAAAATGGACCCTTTAACCTCGGATCAAAATCAACCTCTTCCATCATGCGTCGTTAGTAACCAAAAGGTAGAGTTGTACCGTCAGGACATAACCTCCTCTTGTCATAAATGACTCTAAATTTTTTCCGGAATGACGCGTTTTTCAACAGAAACCCTTTTTTATCGCGTTTAATATTCTGTTGAGGTGTCTCAAGGGACATTTCTTTAGAACCCCTGAGATAGCCCTCCACCAGCTCTGACACACTATCAAAGTTGATTTGTTCGCAGCACTCACGAGTTTGCGTTATGCCTTTCACCTTCATAACCACTTTTTTCTGATTTTTGGTCTGGTAGGCATAGCTCTTTGGTCCCGCTGCTACAAATTCCTGAATTGTGTCCCCGTCCAACTCATCGGTAAGATCCCCGAGAAGATTACCCAGCTCCAGAGGGGCCTCGCCCTCTTTTGTCACATATATCAGACTGTCTGTATCTGTATACAGAACGTTCTGCTGCAACTTTTCTAAATAACTGTACAGTTTTAGACGCCCATAAGCTGTAGTAAACGCCGCAATGAAAATGTTATTGGTTCGCCCGGGAGGTACGACGGTACGTTCATTGTGAGTCCACTGAATCAGTGCAATGTCATCCTCGCTGTTGTTTGTCGGTAAGAAAGACACGTGTCTTAGATTTTTGTCTAGGCGATTTGACGAAAATCTTTTAGTTCTTTGTACTCATTGCTTAAGGAATTTTTTAACTCAGCAAACAATTTGTATATTTCACTTAAGTCAGCCATGCTGCTTGCGCCCCCGGCAATTTGTTTGTTTGCCATTTTCTTCTTTGGCTAATACTTATTAGTCTCCTTATGCGTTATAACTCGTTCATAACTAGTTTTTGTTGCCTGGCATATTTTCCTCTTTAGATGTAGGATAAACAAAGTACAAAATTACTTTTGGGGGTAGGAATAAGCGAGCTCAATCAAGCTGTTGCCATATCACCGGAATCGGAAGCACCACCTCCAAAATAATCAATTCTTGTTTTTCCAGTATGTACATACATTACTAAAATCTATCTATTGACGCAAACAGATGATTTTCATTCCTTCTTGTTTACCTAAAAAACGAGTATGTTATAAAATAAAATGAATTAAGGTGAAATATTTTTTCTTTAAAGAAAAATTGATTTGTGTGAAATCAGTCAAATTATCCCAACTGTAAATATTAAAAGTTTCTAGTTTCTGTATTGGTGTTTGGTGCTAGTGTTTTTACTTTCAGTATGTTCTGAGTGCCGGTGTGTGTTGTCTAAATGAAGATTGTTCATAGTGTTTGGCTGCACTGGTGTTTAAATCCATTCATATATTTTCTTGTTCTTGTTTAATAAGCGGTACTTTGCATTTGTAATTGGATAGATATACCCTACAATTTTCCTTATGAAAGTGAGAGAAGAATTGCTACATTTACAGCTTAACAAGGTTAACACAGGGCTAACAAATAAAACCAAAGTGTGTATATAGTGAGATGAAAGGCTACAGTGGGACATGTGGCTTTTACCCCTCAATGCTTTTTAGCTTGAGTGGTTCTGGTTGTGTTTGGAAATTATTTTCCTACGGACATTTAATCTAATGACAAATGATAACTACTAAGCGAGAACGTATGTGGACATAAATGTATAGCTGTTGACATGCCACTGATGTCTGTGTGTGTGTGTGTGTGTGTGTGTGTGTGTGTGTGTGTGTCTGTGTGTGTGTGTGTGTGTGTGTGTGTGTGTGTGTGTGTGTGTATGTTCAACAGAGCAGAGGTTAGCCTAGAGGCCCCTTGCTATGGCTCGCGTTTTCATGCAGCATATATGATATGATACTATTTCTAAAAGATAATAAGATAAAGCTGGTTAAAACGTAGTTGTTACGCATTAATGTCAAGTTGTACATAGCATAAAGGTGTTTAGGTAAAGACTGAGCTGACTACTCAATATAGGAGAGAGATAATCATTGCAGTAATTTGTATTATACATCCTTGCAACTGACTAATGTTGCATAATTAACTGTTAATTTGTTTCTTGTATTAAGTACTTAAGACTAAAAAATGAGACTAGGAAACAGAAAAACAGAAAATAAAACACCATACATGTATGTAGAGCAGAGGTTGACCTTTGAACTTAGTTGCAGCAACTGTTACCTATAGGCGTCATCCTCTGGCTCGCATGACAGCTGCTCGTTTCATACAGCAGAACTGATGCTTATGAATCTGGGCCTGTTAAGAATGCAAACCACCGTCTACACTTGTGTAAAATAAACAGTGAAAGCTAGACAACCCGTCCGCTGGCTCTATATCACTCTGGCAGCATGTGACAGAAGGGAAAGTTGCCTGTTGCATTGGGCATTCCATCAACAACTGGTTGGTAATTTTATCGAATGTCAGTCAACTTAAGCTACCCAGGTCTGAATTATATAGCACTAAAACTAGAATCAGCAGTTTGTCTCCTAACTATTTGAACATTTCGCATAAAGTAGTAGTATGGGGCTTTTATTTAAAGTTACATTAATGTCAAGTTGTACATAGCATAAAGGTGTTTAGGTAAAGACTGACCTGACTACTCAATATAAGGGAGAGATAATCATTGCAGTAATTTGTATTATACCTCCTTGCAACTAACTGATGTTGTTAATTTGTTTCTTGTATTAAGTACTTAAGACTAAAAAATGGGCCAAGGAAACAGAAAAACAGAAAATAAAACTGTGTGTGTGTGTGTGTGTGTGTGTGTGTGTGTGTGTAAGCGCTGCAGAGCTGAGGTCGACCTTTGACCTCAGCTGACTACTGCATGCTAGAGGCCCTCGCTCTGTCAAAGGGAGAACTAGTCTACTCCAAGAGAGATCTTCCAACATTGATAGATGTTGTAGATATGAAAAAGACAGAACATTGTATAACAATATTAGAAATACAAAGTCGAACAATATCACATTTGGATATACGAATTCGTAAATAAAATAGCAGTTTGCTTAGAGGGCCAAGCTTCCTATATCTTTTTCTTTTTTAACTATCTCTTATAGTTTTCTTAAATCCTCTCTTTTCTAGTAAATAACAGGAACCTTGTTTGAGTCAGAGTTTTGATGTAATCATAGTTGCCGTTCCAACACCCTTCAGGGTCTTTTCAGTGATACTTTTACAGGATAAAAAACTGTGGTCTTAAATTCTTAGTTTCTGCTCTTAAGTGATATATCATTTGTCGGTCATTCAAATGCATACATACATAGTTGTCAGTTGCATATTGTGTTGTATAATTAATTATTATAAATAATTGAGCTCAGGTTGAAATGCAGATAACATGAGACCAGAGTAAAATGCAAGGTAGTACTACTTACTTTTAACGTTGGTGTTTTACAAAGAAACAAATTTGGGTCGGGGTGCAAAGTTGAATCTCATCTTACTTTCTTTTCTTTTTTAACACTGATCACATAAGGTTTAAAAATGTTTGTAATGTTTTTAATATAATTAGCTAAACTACTTGCTGCTATGTTATCTTTTTTAAATCGGCATCTTTCACCACATTAAACACAAACAATCTTTTAAACGTATGTGGTTATGCTAGTTACATTAAAATGATACAAAATAAGTTCTGTATTCACAAGTTAAAATTCATGTTGAACATACCATATCTTGTCTGTGAGACTTAAATTTTGACGTGTTAATTCTGAATTGGGAAATTACGACGCAATGTCGCTAAAACATAAATGCATCTGATGAAGTCATATAACTTCAAGGTACTACTTACTTTTAACGTTGGCGTTTTACAAAGAAATAAATTGGGTTCAGGGTGCAAAGTTGAATCTTATCTTACATTTTTACAGCTATTATAAGCATTGTGTACATCAAGGAGAATAAAATATAATTTTAACAGCTGTATTAATACAAAAATGTCACAAGCACATATTTTTTAACGTTTGTGTATTTAATACAAGCTTAACTATTTGCTACTACGTTATCTTTTTTAAATTGACATCTTTCACCACATCAAACACAACCAATCTTTTAAGTCAATGTCAATGTTTGTCATTGTGAATTGTCAATGTCAATCACTACAAATCTGTTTTGCTAGTTACATTAAAATGATACAAAATAAGTTTTGTATTCACAAGTTAAAATTCATATGCATGTGTGGGCGAACATTAGTGGTTCACATGCACAAGTGGCAACATGACAACATGTACTGTGTCTGTGTGTGTGTGTGTGTGTGTGTGTGTGTGTGTGTGTGTGTGTGTGTGTGTGTGTGAGAGAGAGAGAGAGGGAGGGGTGAACAGAGAGAGAGGAAGTGAGGGGCGAGTGTGTGTGTGTGTGTGTGTGTGTGTGTGTGTGTGTGTGTATGTCTGTTTTTCGTGTCTGTTTGTGTGTGGGTGGGTGTGTGTGTGTGTGTGTGTGTGTGTGTGTTTCATGTGTATAATGGTACACAAGTACAAGAAAGTTGTAGGAGTGTGTGTATCTTTCCCATTAATTTCCTACATTTTGACCGTAAACAAAAAAAAGTGTGACTAAGTTGAATAAATCACTCAACATGCAAAGAAAGTAATCTTATGTATGTTAAGTGTTCAAATGCCATGTGTGATTTTGTGTGATCTGATGAAAAATACCACATTTATGGTACAGTGAATGTTGATGTGAAATGTTTTTTTTTGACTTCTCACTGGTTAGCTCATTTGAACTGAAAACGTAATTTCCGGTAGAGTGTTTGGGCATGGGGACAAATAGGTGTGGAGGGAAAAGGGGAGTGAACACAGATCCCCGGGCCAGAACGATGCAGGCACAGCCAGATGAGTACGGAGCAGCGGAGGACGCAGGAGGGCAGAGGACAGTGTGTGTGTGTGTGTGTGTGTGTGTGTGTGTGTGTGTGTGTGTTACTGTATGCTCATCAGAGCAGAGGTTGACCCCTGACCCAGTAGACACAGAAACAGTTGCCCCTGAAATAAGACGCTTTCCTCCGGCTCGCGGGAGACAGCTGCTTTTGGTGAGCACTCAGTTTATACAGAAAGAGCTGCAGAAACAAGTCCTTAATAATTTCTCCTTTGCAATATTGTAATATTGTAATGTACTTGGAGCAGCAGAGGACACTGGGAACCAAAAATACGAACCAGAGCGATGCATGCACAGATTTTCTACAAAATGTAAAACCTAATTTGACCCATGTTATTAGTTATTAAGATGCTCCATTTCATATAATGATAACACGCTTTGTTGGACCAAGTATGACAATGTAACCGTTGGACAATATTTTTGTGGGATGTCAGCTTAAATAGTTTAATAGCTTTAATATTTTTTGTTTGCGTTCATTCCTATATTATTAAAAGACATTGAATGCATTAACAATCGGATTTAACAATCTTAAACATAAACTAATAGTATAACAAATACTGATAAAGATATTTAACTCATTCAAAACCATCATCTACGTATTTCCTGTCACCCTCTTCTCTCACTGGCTCATTTTAAAAAAATGCAATTTCCCGTATCACGCCCATTGGCTCAGTTAAAAACACGCAATTTCCTGGCTCGATGCATTAATATGCAGTTTCCGGACTCCTCCTCGGTCTGAGGCACGCCCTCTTTCTAGAAGGTTCCGGAAGGATTGCGTCAGAAACACCTGTCGAACATCAATCAAAATTTTGACAGGTCGTGACCTCTTGACCTGGCTGTCATCAATCAAACTCGCATATTTGAGTGAAAGAAGCTCACCACTTATACTCTCTCGCAGGCAGGAGGGGGCGTGGCCTCACCTGTCTCTCAGGTGAGTTCCTGTGTGATGTCATGACGCAGGCAGGAGGGGGCGTGGCCTCACCTGTCTCTCAGGTGAGTTCCTGTGTGATGTCATGATGCAGGCAGGAGGGGGCGTGGCCTCACCTGTCTCTCAGGTGAGTTCCTGTGTGATGTCATGACGCAGGCAGGAGGGGGCGTGGCCTCACCTGTCTCTCAGGTGAGTTCCTGTGTCATGATGCAGCCAGATCAGCTGACTCAGTTTCCCAGCTGGCCTGAACGCAGCATCTGCAATAACAAAACCCAGGAACAGGAAGTGGAGCAGTTGTTTCCCAGAACATCAACCACACACACACACACACACACACACACACACACACACACACACACACACACACACACACATATACACACACACACACACACACAGACACACACAGACACACACACAGACACACACACAGACATACAATTTAAATAAGAGAAAGATTAATGATCAAACAGCTGACATCATCAGGCCGTAACGTGCTGTTCGAGGGTGCTGTGTGACGTCATGACGCAGGCGGGGCGGGGGGCGTGGCCTCACCTGTAGCTCAGGTGAATATAAGTGCGCCACCAGAAGCAGGAAGTATCTTATTTCCTGTTCACTTGTCTTTCTGATGTCGAAGATGATGCACCGCGTACCTCTGCTGTTCCTCTGCTTCCTGCTCACCCCCGGCCCGGCTCTGGCTCTGGACTGCGCCTGGGACCCGGATGTGGACCCGGACCAGGCTCTGGACCCGGTGTCCCTGGTCTCCACGCTGCTGCCGGGCCGGAACAACACCGTGGAGGGATCGGACCCGCGGCTGTGCCGCGAGGCCTGCTGTCAGACCGCGGGCTGCGACCTGGCGCTGCTCGGCTTCCCCATGGACGGACGGCCGCAGTGCATGCTGGTCCAGTGCGTGAGGCAGGGCCGCGACATGTGCGTGTTCCGACCCAGCACGCAGTTCAAGATTTACCGCAAGAAGGTCCCGACCGACGCCGAGACAAAGAGCCAGGAGGGCGGGGAGGAACTGCGCGTCGTCCCGCTGGGGCTGCTGGGAGAGATCAACGAGACAGACAGCAGTAAGAATGTTTAATTATTATTATTATTATTATTATTATTATTATTATTATTATTATTATTATATTTAATTAGTTTATTAATTATAAACCAACCAGACAGACTACAGTAAGAATGTTATATTATTATTATTATTATTATTATTATTATTATTATTATTACTACTATATTTAATTAGTTTATTAATTATAAACCAACCAGACAGACTACAGTAAGAATGTTATATTATTATTATTATTATTATTATTATTATTATTATTATTATTACTACTATATTTAATTAGTTTATTAATTATAAACCAACCAGACAGACTACAGTAAGAATGTTATATTAATATTATTATTATTATTATTATTATTATTATTATTATTATTAGTGTATTGTATAGTGAATTGTAAACCAGCAGAGGAGGAAAGAGAAGAACTATATTCTCTCCTGTAGGAGATCAGGATTCCTCATGAACTCACTCAAACATGTTTAAATAAAGTTCTGTCTAGCTATATTTGATGGTGTTTCCATAGTAACATGCAGGTCTGGTGAGTTATTAACATTAAAGGGAGATTTCACCGTTGAAAGATGAATAGATCTTTATTTGGGTCTCTGATGTCGTAGAAATGTGACATTAATTTAGAAGTTGGTGTCTTCCAGTCTGAGAGAAGACAGGACATGATAGACACTAACTCCCAGAATGCACTGCTTCGCTGCTTTAGAGTCCACTGCCAAGACAGACAGACAGACAGACAGACAGACAGACATTCCCTGATGTGTATATTTATGAAATACATAGATTGTAATGGGAGGGAATTACATATCGGCTTCTTGAGCCGTGTGTTACCAATGCTCACATCAGTTTGAGTTATGTTTTTATATATTTAATTTGCTCTCTCATCGCTCCCACTGCTGGGGTTGAGACCATAGATATAGAACAAGTTATTCTATATAGAATAACTTGTTCTATATCTATGGTTGAGACTGAAGTACTAGGCTGAACCAGCAGCAGTCTGTGAAAGCACCAGTGTGATTATGATCAGATCTTGGTCCTGACTGATAGAGAAGTGATATTAATGAGAGTCGTGGTTTACACATCTACAGCGTCAGCTATTATATCGCCAGCTCTCCTCCTGTTTTAGGAAGCAGAGACTGGATTGTGTTTAGTCTGTTAAACCGTGTCTGTGTTCTTCATATTTTTGTAGAATTATAGTTTGCTCTTCTTGTTTAAAATATGCAGCTCTGGTAGATGATTGTGATTGGTCGTGCTGTGCAAATCCCGCCTCTTTTATGTAAACATGCTCATCTCTGGATTGGGAAACCCTGGGTTGTCTGCCTGCCTGTCTGTCTGCCTGCCTGTCTGTCTGTGAACTAACCCTGGCCTGTCTGTCTGTCTGCCTGCCTGCCTGCCTGTAAACTAACCCTGATGGTTGATGAACTAGTTGTTAACCAGTGTCGTGATACAGGTTATGCTAGACCGAGGTTGTTGGGTTAGGTGAAGCCGGGGAACTGAAATACATCAGGGCATGTTGATCTGGATTGGTAGTTCTGGTCTCTGGCCTCTGGTCTCTGGTCTCTGGCCTCAGGTCTCTGGTGGTGGTGTTGTTGTGATAACATCAATATGTTATGTGTTCCCTCTGCTGACATCACAGCTACCTGTACAGGTAGAGAGAGTCAGCTGATCAGACCGGTCTGTCTGCTCTCTGGAGCACAGGACACACACACAGAGACACACAGAGACACACACACACAGAGACACACAGAGACACACACACAGAGAGACACACACACACACACACACACACACACACACACACACACACACACACAGAAACTCAGACTCTGTCAACACACACACGTACACAGAGAGAGAGACAGACAGACCCGGCTCAGCTCTGAGATTATCTCTCATTGCACAGTGCTGTGGAGGAATAATCAGAGTTTACTTTATGTTCTTCCTCTGGTTAGAAGAGGTGACTGTAGGCTGCAGCTCACAGCAACTTCATACCATATAGTGTCTGGCTTTTGGTTGATATTTAGTGTTGGCAAATGGCTTTTTGTTGAGTTTCCTCTTAGTGAAAAAATAGACACGGAAAAGCGTAGCGCCTTTTTTCACCAACCTTATTCCAAACACGGACAACGATGTGACTTAACGGGGTCAGGGAGCCTGCCTATGAGTGGCATCACGCTCTGTCTGCCACTTGTTGTCTGTAGCTGGTTGTGCGTTGCATGTGTGTGTGGGATTCTGAAACGTCCTTAAATTCGGGAATTGTCGTTTGTTTATTCAAAGTCAAAGACAGTCCAAAGTAGTGCTACTTTGCAAATTTTTGTGGGTCTGAGGTGTATTTCACATTTTAGCTGCCAAAGCTCCGCTGCGTTCTTCGACCCTCTCAGTCTCTGGTCCTCAGGGTGAGAGGGTGAGGGACCAGCTCTCTGTCTCTGGTCCTCAGGGTGAGAGGGGGAGGGACCAGCTCTCAGTCTCTGGTCCTCAGGGTGAGAGGGGGAGGGACCAGCTCTCAGTCTCTGGTCCTCAGGGTGAGAGGGGGAGGGACCAGCTCTCAGTCTCTGGTCCTCAGGGTGAGAGGGTGAGGGACCAGCTCTCAGTCTCTGGTCCTCAGGGGGAGAGGGGGAGGGACCAGCTCTCTGTCTCTGGTCCTCAGGGTGAGAGGGGGAGGGACCAGCTCTCAGTCTCTGGTCCTCAGGGTGAGAGGGTGAGGGACCAGCTCTCAGTCTCTGGTCCTCAGGGTGAGAGGGTGAGGGACCAGCTCTCAGTCTCTGGTCCTCAGGGGGAGAGGGGGAGGGACCAGCTCTCTGTCTCTGGTCCTCAGGGTGAGAGGGTGAGGGACCAGCTCTCAGTCTCTGGTCCTCAGGGTGAGAGGGTGAGGGACCAGCTCTCAGTCTCTGGTCCTCAGGGTGAGAGGGGGAGGGACCAGCTCTCTGTCTCTGGTCCTCAGGGTGAGAGGGGGAGGGACCAGCTCTCAGTCTCTGGTCCTCAGGGTGAGAGGGTGAGGGACCAGCTCTCAGTCTCTGGTCCTCAGGGTGAGAGGGTGAGGGACCAGCTCTCAGTCTCTGGTCCTCAGGGTGAGAGGGTGAGGGACCAGCTCTCAGTCTCTGGTCCTCAGGGGGAGAGGGGGAGGGACCAGCTCTCAGTCTCTGGTCCTCAGGGGGAGAGGGGGAGGGACCAGCAGCTAGAGTGGCAAAAGCCAATGTTATATATGTATATATTTATATGTTATTTATTTTTATATATATATATATATATTATATATATATATAGATATATATATATATATATATATATATATATATATATATATATATATATATATATATATGTGTGTGTATGTATGTATGTGTATATATATATATATATATATATATATATATATATTATATATGTATATATATATTATATATATGTATATGTGTGTATATATATATATATATATATATATATATATATATATATATATATATATATATATATATATATGTGTATATATATATATGTATATATGAATGAATGAATGATATCTTTTGCATTTCTAATCCAAACAACGTCAAACTTGGCACTTACTCGTGCCCGTAGCAAGACACCTGTCAAGTTTGAAATCCATCAGACTAACGGTTCGAGAGACATGCGCATAACAGACAGACAGACAGACAGATGTTCCTGCAATTCATAGATAGATTTGTAGCAGTGTTATCAGGTAAATGGCTTTTATTGTGGAAGTATCAGTCAGAAGAGACAGGAAGTCAGTTTAAATGACTAACTGAAGGTAAACATTACAGCATCAGCTATAAAGATTATCTCACAGTTGATTATTGTTCTGGATGAATGGAGGACTAGTTCTGTCTGTCCTGGACTAGGACACATTCATATTAACACGCTGAGACCTCAGGGTCCTGTCCCAGAGGAGGTGTGTGTGTGTGTGTGTGTGTGTGTGTGTGTGTGTGTGTGTGTGTGTGTGTGTGTGTGTGTGTGTGTGTGTGTGTGTGTGTGTGTGTGTGTGTGTGTGTGTGTGTGTGTGTGTGTGTGTGTGTGTGTGTCTCAGTAGTGTATATGTATTTCTTTGGGAATGAAGGATTTGTAGTATAGTGATCTTTTAGCCAGAGGCCCTCTGGACCTTCTTCCTGATGGTAATAGCTCAAAGCTATGATGGGGGGGGGGATGATGGAGTTGGATTTTCTTCCCACTGCTTGTATATAAAGATCAGATGGCTGTTTTTGGGGAATGCCTATGATCTTAACGGCTCCCTGGCTATCCTGTTCTTAGCCAGCGTTCTCATGCATGTGTTTGGTGGGAAGCTGTACCAAGACGATGTTGAAGCGATGCCAGACTCCACCAGTGACTGGTGTACTGTGTTGACGTACTGCTAGTAAGTGGACATGGAGTCATCACCAGTGACTGGTGTACTGTGTTGACGTACTGCTAGTAAGTGGACATGGAGTCATCACCAGTGAGGTTGGCCACCAAGGCCATGTCATCTGCATCCTTAAATAGCTTGAGTGTGTTGCTGCTGCAGGTGATCTCATTGAGATGGAGAGGACAGGTGACAACACCCCCCACTTAAACCCCTTTACCCTCACATGCTGTCGTCTGTCCTTTAAAATCTCCTTCATCCAGAGAGTCCGAGTGGTTAACCTGCAGCTGTTGAGGCGCTGCAGAAGAGTGATGATGTTCACTGTATTGACTGCAGAGGAGAAATCCTTAAATAAGATCCTGACAAAGGAGTCAAGGTGTCTTGTTACAATGTCAGTGTTACAATGTTACAATGTTACAGTGTCACAGTGTCGCAATGTTACAATGTTACAATGTTACAGTGTCACAGTGTCGCAATGTTACAATGTTACAGTGTTACAGTGTTGCAATGTTACAATGTTACAGTGTTACAAAACCAGCCCCCCCCCATGTGTCCCGCTGCCAGGGGCCAGCCATGTATCAGAGATCAGACCTGTGGGGGTGTTTTGAGGCTGCGGGGGCCAGCCATGTGACAAAGATCAGACCTGTGGGGGTGTTTTGAGGCTGCGGGGGCCAGCCATGTATCAGAGATCAGACCTGGGGGGTGTTTTGAGGCTGCGGGGGCCAGCCATGTATCAGAGATCAGACCTGTGGGGGTGTTTTGAGGCTGCGGGGGCCAGCCATGTATCAGAGATCAGACCTGTGGGGGTGTTTTGAGGCTGCGGGGGCCAGCCATGTGACAGAGATCAGACCTGTGGGGGTGTTTTGAGGCTGCGGGGGCCAGCCATGTATCAGAGATCAGACCTGTGGGGGTGTTTTGAGGCTGCGGGGGCCAGCCATGTATCAGAGATCAGACCTGTGGGGGTGTTTTGAGGCTGCGGGGGCCAGCCATGTATCAGAGATCAGACCTGGGGGGTGTTTTGAGGCTGCGGGGGCCAGCCATGTATCAGAGATCAGACCTGGGGGGTGTTTTGAGGTTGATGTTTGCATGCCTGTCTGTCTGAATACAAGCTCTGAACTGTCTCCTCAGTCTCTTCTTTCTCTGGGAAATGAAGATGCCTTCAAGTGCCCTCGGAAACCTCCAGATATCATCGAGGTTTTACATTAATGTGTAGTACCGATACAGAATACACACTGTTAAAACTGTGTGTCTGTCTGTGTCTGATGTGTGTGTGTGTGTGTGTTTGTCTCTTTCAGTCCGGTGTCGGCTGCCGATGAAGGTGGGTTTGTGCCGCGCGGCCTTCCCCAGGTTCTACTACGATGTGACCAATCAGAGCTGTCGCAGCTTCACCTACGGCGGCTGTGACGCCAACGAAAACCACTTCAACACCAGGGAGGAGTGTGAGGCCAGCTGCAGCGGAGTCACAGGTAACACACACACACACACACACACACACACACACACACACACACACACACACACACACACACACACACACACACACACACACACACAGTGGTAACACACACATGCACACACACACACACACACACACACACACACACACACAGTGGTAACACACACATGCACACACACACACACACACACACACACACACACAGTGATAACACACACATGCACACACACACACACACACACACGCACACAGTGGTAACACACACATGCACACACACACACACACACACACACACACACACACACACGCACACAGTGGACACACACACACACACACACACACAGTGGTAACACACGCAGACACACACACACACACACACACAGAGGTAACACACACACAC
The DNA here is from genome assembly GCF_008315115.2 of Sander lucioperca. Taxonomy (NCBI): domain Eukaryota; kingdom Metazoa; phylum Chordata; class Actinopteri; order Perciformes; family Percidae; genus Sander; species Sander lucioperca. Next base: position 3,885,873 of record NC_050177.1, read on the forward strand.
ACACACACAGAGGTAACACACACACAGAGGTAACACACACACACACACACAGAGGTAACACACACACACACACACAGAGGTAACACACACACAGAGGTAACACACACACACAGAGGTAACACACACACAGGGGTAACACACACACACACACACACACACACACACACACACACAGAGGTAACACACACACAGGGGTAACACACACACACAGGGGTAACACACACACACACACACACAGAGGTAACACACACACAGGGGTAACACACACACACACACACACACACACACACACACACACAGAGGTAACATGGAACAACAGAATAAATGTCCATATTATGCAGACGACACACATTTCCATAATCAATGATACACACACTGGGGTGAGTTAACAAATCAACCGTGTGTGTCTCTGTGTGTGTCTGTGTCTCTGTGTGTGTAGGTTTGTGTGTAGAGGTGTGTGTTTGTGTGTGTGTTTGGGGAGGTGTCAGGTGTATGCAGTCAGACCGGTTCTGTGAACTCTGATCCTGAAGACAAACACCTGAACACACCTTCAACCCTCCTCCCTTTGTTCTCTCAGAGTGATCTCTCTCACATCGTCACGCTCACTCACAGACAGGAAGCTGTGTGTGTGTGTGTGTAAACCTGCTGCAGTGACAGCAGGACTTAAACCAACAGCTCCCTGTTCTGTAATCTCTCACAAACCAGTTTATGGACGGCTGTTTTGAATGTGATGACACACACAGAGACACACACAGCTCAGTTCTTGTGGTATTCGTCCACTGGTCCTGAGTAGATCACAGCTGCATGCTGCTCCTTCTACTCCCCTTGTTTCCTCAGTTATAGAGCTTTTAAAAAGGCTGGTGTGTGTGTGTGTGTGTGTCAGAGCTTGTCAGTGGACCTTTCTCTCAGCAGACATGTTGACTTGTCCTAGCAGGAAGAGCCCAGCTGAGACTGATCACCTTAACGATGGCTCAGCTCCATCTAGTGTCCCAGTGAGATATTTCAGAGAGTCAGCATGAATAATACCAGGACCTCTCCTAGGGGAACCTCTCCTAGGGGAACGCAGCCATCATTAATGGTCTGAACACACCTGGGCTGTTCCTGCTATGACATGTCAACATGGCTGCTGGGAAAAGGTCTATAGGTACCAACTGTTAGCTTTTATATTTGGCAGTTTAGGACACACAGGCTGGCTGTAAGAGGGCTAGACTAGGGGAGAGAGAGAGAGAGAGATTCTCTTAAAGTGGACTTAAATAAATTGTGTGTGTGTGTGTGTGTGTGTGTGTGTGTGTGTGTGTGTGTGTGTGTGTGTGTGTGTGTGTGTGTGTGTGTGTGTGTGTGTGTGTGTGTGTGTAGGTTCAGTTCTTCCTGATGAATCGACTCCAGCTCCTGATCTTCCTCCCAAAGCTCGGCGCCTGGCTCCCGTCGACTCCAGTAAGACATCATAACCACAACTCAATAATCTCATATATCTATCTATCTATCTATCTATCTATCTATCTATCTATCTATCTATCTATCTATCTATCTATCTATCTATCTATCTATCTATCTATCTATCTATATATCTCAGATCATCCTGGTAAATCTAATGAATCCAGGCTTTCCTCAGAGCCTTTGATCTTTACTTTTTATTTAATTAGTTTAAAATTCTGTTTGGCTGATAATAACTAACGCTAACTACCGTAACTGATGGAGGACTCTGTCTGTCTCTCTGCCTGTCTGTCTCTCTCTCTCTGCCTGTCTGTCTCTCTAAGTGTCTGAAGCAGCTCCAGAGGCTCAGCAGAGAGGTAACCCCTCACCTCCACTTCAATATAACTTTATTAATACTGTCCAATCACACACCTCCACTTCAACATAACTTTATTAATACTGTCCAATCATACACCTCCACTTCAATATAACTTTATTAATACTGTCCAATCATACACCTCCACTTCAATATAACTTTATTAATACTGTCCAATCATACACCTCCACTTCAATATAACTTTATTAATACTGTCCAATCACACACCTCCACTTCAATATAACTTTATTAATACTGTCCAATCACACACCTCCACTTCAATATAACTTTATTAATACTGTCCAATCACACACTGTCACTGCCCGATGTGAGTCGAGTGCAGATGTGAGTCGTGCATGCTCAGATTTAAACTGTTTACGGCATAACGTGTCATACTGAAATTTGTGAAATCTATAAAATAATAAACGTTTCTCTTTACATACAATAACAGAAGATGGTAATCATTTCCAAAACGTTTTGGCTATCTATGATTGTTTAATTGCTAACGTTAGCTCATAGACTGTGCGTTAGCTCAAAAAGCCGTTAGCATCTTGTAGGCTACTTGTCGCAGTGACGAATGCGCGACTCACATCTGCACTCGACTCACATCTGCACTCGACTCACATCGGGCAGTGACACACACCTCCACTTCAATATAACTTTATTAGCTTAAATCATAACGCTGGCCCCTCTGTGTCGACCCTTCACAATAAAAGCATTTCTCTGAGAGGATATGATATTAAGATGCTGTATGTTATGTTTCTCTGAGAGGATATGATATTAAGATGCTGTATGTCATGTTTCTCTGAGGATATGATATTAAGATGCTGTATGTTATGTTTCTCTGAGAGGATATGATATTAAGATGCTGTATGTTATGTTTCTCTGAGAGGATATGATATTAAGATGCTGTTTGTTATGTTTCTCTGAGAGGATATGATATTAAGATGCTGTATGTTATGTTTCTCTGAGAGGATATGATATTAAGATGCTGTATGTTATGTTTCTCTGAGAGGATATGATATTAAGATGCTGTATGTCATGTTTCTCTGAGAGGATATGATATTAAGATGCTGTATGTCATGTTTCTCTGAGGATATGATATTAAGATGCTGTATGTCATGTTTCTCTGAGAGGATATGATATTAAGATGCTGTATGTTATGTTTCTCTGAGAGGATATGATATTAAGATGCTGTATGTCATGTTTCTCTGAGGATATGATATTAAGATGCTGTATGTCATGTTTCTCTGAGAGGATATGATATTAAGATGCTGTATGTCATGTTTCTCTGAGGATATGATATTAAGATGCTGTATGTTATGTTTCTCTGAGAGGATATGATATTAAGATGCTGTATGTTATGTTTCTCTGAGAGGATATGATATTAAGATGCTGTATGTCATGTTTCTCTGAGGATATGATATTAAGATGCTGTATGTTATGTTTCTCTGAGAGGATATGATATTAAGATGCTGTATGTCATGTTTCTCTGAGAGGATATGATATTAAGATGCTGTATGTTATGTTTCTCTGAGAGGATATGATATTAAGATGCTGTATGTTGACTGCTGGGCAGGACCAACCCAGAGACAGAGATTAGAAACTGAGATTTAGGTCTGATGACAACAGGAAGTTATTAAGAGTCAGGTGGAGACTACTGTTGACGACTTCCTGTCTCCAGCTGATATATGATATATGACATCATATATATATGATGTTGCTACTGTAAACAGTCTGTAATATGGCAGGTCTATGCAGATTAAAGAGCAGTGTTAATGTATTTATGTATTTTAGACGTCTCTGGCCTTCAGAAAGCTGAACTTGTTCTTCTCTCCACAGACAAGGCCGCCGATGACTTCGCTGGTATGTTTAAACGTTTCTCTCCATCTCTGCGATTAATTCTGGTTCATATGCATCACTTTATTCCTAAATCATGACTCAATATGCAGCTTTAAATCATGATGCCAACACAGACCATGTTCCTAATGCCATCAAATGACCCTGAGTTGTTGTCCAATCAGAGCGCTGCGGGGCGGAGCCTGATGGCGGTCATTGCAGAGCGGCGTTTCAGCACTGGTACTACAACAGCAAGACAGGAAGCTGTCAGACCTTCATGTACGGAGGCTGCCGAGGAAACAGGAACAACTACTTCACCGAGGAGGACTGCATCAACTCCTGCACAGGTCAGACACACGTACTATACAGTGAGGAAAATAAGTATTTGAACACCCTGCTATTTTGCAAGTTCTCCCACTTAGAAATCATGGAGGGTCTGAAATTGTCATCGTAGGTGCATGTCCACTGTGAGAGACAAAATCAATTTTTTTAACTATTTATTTGTATGATACAGCTGCAAATAAGTATTTGAACACCTGTCTATCAGCTAGAATTCTGACCCTCAAAGACCTGTTAGTCTGCCTTTAAAATGTCCACCTCCACTCCATTTATTATCCTAAATTAGATGCACCTGTTTGAGGTCGTTAGCTGCATAAAGACACCTGTCCACCCCATACAATCAGTAAGAATCCAACTACTAACATGGCCAAGACCAAAGAGCTGTCCAAAGACACTAGAGACTAAATTGTACACCTCCACAAGGCTGGAAAGGGCTACGGGGAAATTGCCAAGCAGCTTGGTGAAAAAAGGTCCACTGTTGGAGCAATCATTAGAAAATGGAAGAAGCTAAACGTGACTGTCAGTCTCCCTCGGACTGGGGCTCCATGCAAGATCTCACCTCGTGGGGTCTCAGTGATCCTAAGAAAGGTGAGAAATCAGCCCAGAACTACACGGGAGGAGCTGGTCAATGACCTGAAAAGAGCTGGGACCACCGTTTCCAAGGTTACTGTTGGTAATACACTAAGACGTCATGGTTTGAAATCATGCATGGCACAGAAGGTTCCCCTGCTTAAACCAGCACATGTCAAGGCCCGTCTTAAGTTCACCAATGACCATTTGGATGATCCAGAGGAGTCATGGGAGAAAGTCATGTGGTCAGATGAGACCAAAATAGAACTTTTTGGTCATAATTCCACTAACCGTGTTTGGAGGAAGAAGAATGATGAGGACCATCCCAAGAACACCATCCCTACTGTGAAGCATGGGGGTGGTAGCATCATGCTTTGGGGGTGTTTTTCTGCACATGGGACAGGGCGACTGCACTGTATTAAGGAGAGGATGACCGGGGCCATGTATTGCGAGATTTTCCCTCAGTTAGAGTATTGAAGATGGGTCGAGGCTGGGTCTTCCAACATGACAATGACCCGAAGCACACAGCCAGGATAACCAAGGAGTGGCTCTGGAAGAAGCATATCAAGGTTCTGGCGTGGCCTAGCCAGTCTCCAGACCTGAACCCAATAGAGAATCTTTGGAGGGAGCTCAAACTCCGTGTTTCTCAGCGACAGCCCAGAAACCTGACTGATCTAGAGAAGATCTGTGTGGAGGAGTGGGCCAAAATCCCTCCTGCAGTGTGTTAACCTGGTGAAAAACTACAGGAAACGTTTGACCTCTGTAATTGCAAACAAAGGCTACTGTACCAAATATTAACATTGATTTTCTCAGGTGTTCAAATACTTATTTGCAGCTGTATCATACAAATAAATAGTTAAAAAATCATACATTGTGATTTCTGGATTTATTTTTTTAGATTATGTCTCTCACAGTGGACATGCACCTACGATGACAATTTCAGACCCTCCATGATTTCTAAGTGGGAGAACTTGCAAAATAGCAGGGTGTTCAAATACTTATTTTCCTCACTGTATATATACATACACACACACACACACACACACACACACACAGAGTAATATTTCAACATGTAAATAATCAGGACTTTTAGCGTGTATAGAGCCAGCATATCTCCACCAGACTCCATGTAAATAATCACTACTTTTAGCGTGTATAGAGCCAGCATATTTCCACCAGACTCCATGTAAATAATCAGGACTTTTAGCGTGTATAGAGCCAGCATATCTCCACCAGACTCCATGTAAATAATCAGGACTTTTAGCGTGTATAGAGCCAGCATATTTCCACCAGACTCCATGTAAATAATCAGGACTTTTAGCGTGTATAGAGCCAGCATATCTCCACATGTAAATGGGTGAATTAAGGGTTTATTTCAACCAAACCAGAGTGATGATTGTTGGAACAGTGGAAAGATGAACCAAGACGGCTTTTGATAGTTTGATTTAGTTTCTGTCCACTTTGAATGAAGTGTGTTTTACGATGATAAAAGTCCTGATTATTTACATGGAGTCTGGTGGAGTTTGGTGATGGTGATTCCGGGGCTGGGACTTTTAGTGGAAGCTAACTGCTGCTGAACATTAGTCCTGTAGGGTTACATTACAGCTTGGTCCTGGTTTAATACTGGACCAGTTTCAGAGATTGATGTTCTCACACACACACACACACACACACACACACACACACACACACACACACACACACACAGAGTCCAGGGTGAAAGAAACCAAAGTCACAGTTTATTAAAGTCGTGTCTCTTCCTGCAGTCCAAGTGCTTCCCTCCAAGAAAGACGCTGATGATGATGATGAAGTCTCTGCAGAATACAAAGGTATGAAATCCTAAAGAAATAGCTAGTATCTATGTGGTAGAAACACCAACAGTTCAGGAGTGTTTGTCCTGATGGCTCAGAGAAAATAAAGCCAGTAGTAGTCATAATATATGTTAGTTCATATCAGGAATACACATGCAATAATTAAATACAAATGCTTCTGATTTCAAAGGAAAGAAAAGACATGAATGAATGAATAAATGGTGAGTGAGTGACCCTAACCCTTATCCCTGGGGGTCAGGCTCAGGGTCCCTGAGAGCCACGGTGTGAAATAAGAATCCCATCCAGAGACAGAGTTCATTGAAGTGCCCATATTATGAAAAAAATCTGGGATTTGGGGAGTTATTTAGTGTCTCTGGTGCTTCATACAAACTTTGATAAAACCATCCATGCTGTTCTGAGTGAGATACGGTTTCTGAATGTGTCCTGCCTTCAGTCTCTGGGTGAGCTGGTCAACATCTGCACGGCTTTCTACGTCACTAGCTGAGACGAGGGGCCTAGGGGGCTAACCGTTAGCATGCTAGCTCGTTCTCAATGGCAAAACACTGCTACAACACACACTAGTTCACCATAATCTACAGAAGAACTACTTCCATGTCCCTGTTCTGCAGGTATTCACACAAAGTTGGAAGTGCACCCTCGTTTAGAAGAAGTCTCCCGGCTAATCCTGCCTTGTACTACTGAAGTTGGAGAAACAGCTAGCTAGCTCATGTAGTCCTTACCTAGCTACTGATCATGTGATCTTACCTAGCTACTGATCATGTGATCTTACCTAGCTACTGATCATGTGATCTTACCTAGCTACTGATCATGTGATCTTACCTAGCTACTGATCATGTGATCTTACCTAGCTACTGATCATGTGATCTTACCTAGCTACCGAGCATGTGATCTTACCTAGCTACTGATCATGTGATCTTACCTAGCTACCGAGCATGTGATCTTACCTAGCTACTGATCATGTGATCTTACCTAGCTACTGATCATGTGATCTTACCTAGCTACTGATCAGTGATCTTACCTAGCTACTGATCATGTGGTCTTACCTAGCTACTGATCATGGGTCTTACCTAGCTACTGATCATGTGATCTTACCTAGCTACTGATCATGTGATCTTACCTAGCTACTAGCTCATGTAGTCTTACCTAGCTACTGATCATGTGATCTTACCTAGCTACCGAGCATGTGATCTTACCTAGCTACTGATCATGTGATCTTACCTAGCTACCGAGCATGTGGTCTTACCTAGCTACCGAGCATGTGATCTTACCTAGCTACCGAGCATGTGGTCTTACCTAGCTACTGAGCATGTGGTCTTACCTAGCTACTGAGCATGTGGTCTTACCTAGCTACTGAGCATGTGGTCTTACCTAGCTACCGAGCATGTGGTCTTACCTAGCTACTGATCATGTGGTCTTACCTAGCTACTGAGCATGTGGTCTTACCTAGCTACTGAGCATGTGGTCTTACCTAGCTACTGAGCATGTGGTCTTACCTAGCTACTGAGCATGTGGTCTTACCTAGCTACCGAGCATGTGGTCTTACCTAGCTACCGAGCATGTGGTCTTACCTAGCTACTGAGCATGTGCGACTGCCAACAAAGATGTTCCAGCAGTGAGAGGTCTCACTCTGTAGCTAAAACAGAGACCTGAACACAGGGTGAAAAGAGGAGCTGCAGCAATGTGCAGTACAACTAAAATATGGTGTTTTTCCTATTGTTGTAACCTATTCTGGTACAACCTCAAAATACAGTTATGAACCTGAAAATGAGCATAATATGAGCACTTTAACAAAATCTCTGAGACTATTAATGTCCCGTCTTGTCTTCTCTCTTACAGTTTAGTCCACATAATGCCCATTAAAAGTTCCTTATCCATTACAGAGTTTAGCAAATCAAGCAGAACAAAGATAATATATTTAAGCAGCCTGTTTCTCTGGCTCTCAGAGTCCAGACCAGTTGCATAGCTTACCTTCCCCTCCAGTGGCAACAGGAAGTAGGCCTAAAAGTCAAGGTGCTATACTTTAACAAACTCCTCCTAGAGATTTCATCCGATGGACTTCAAACTTGATCTGTATCTTCTCAACACCTTAAAGATGAAAAGTTATTAAAAGAAAAACTTTTCGTCAGACGGTGTGGGCGTGGCGTGGCGGCCATTTTAAGTGTTTAGCGATGAACGAGAAAGTGGCTGTAACTACAGTGTACATTGTCATATCTGCTTGAAATTTCACACAATCAACAACAGTCCAGGTCTGAGGACACCTACAGGCCAATATTGACTTTTGGTCATAGCGCCCCCGCCTGGCAACAGGAAATCTGCCTTATATGACAAACATCATCTGATTTACATGAAACTTAGAATGTGTGGTCTACATGTGATAATGAGCCGGCCCCTATAATATAACCACGTCCACTTACTCAGGCCACGCTCCCTTTCATAACATTTGTACCGTTTAAGGTAGAGTCTTGTGTGAGGTATCATTGAACTCAGCAGAGAGTTCCTTCTTCATTGGTGATGGTTTGGTCCGCCAGTAACCCTGACACGCGCACAGGCGCGAGGGCCCGTCCATTGCTGCTTGCAGCTTTAATTTATATTATACATACCATAAACCAGCAGTAAGTGAAGGTTGTGTCTGTGTGTAGATGGCTGCATGGTGACCTCTGACCCCGGCCCCTGCCGCGCTGCCTTCCCCATGTTCTACTACGACGCCAGCACCGCCTCCTGCCAGACCTTCATGTACGGAGGTTGTCGCGGCAACAACAACCGCTACGGAAGCGAGGAGGAGTGCCTGAGCCGCTGCAGCACTGGTAAAGAAATACTGCTAACACACTGCTAACATACACCTGCTAACACACTGTCACCACAATGCTAACATACTGCTAACATACAGCTGCTAACGCACTGCTAACGTACTGCTAACACACTGGCACCACACTGTGCTAACACACTGGCAACACACTGCTAACACACTGGCACCACACTGCTAACACACTGGCAACACACTGGCACCACACTGCTAACACACTGGCACCACACTGCTAACACACTGGCACCACACTGCTAACACACTGGCAACACACTGCTAACACACTGGCAACACACTGCTAACACACTGGCAACACACTGGCACCACACTGCTAACACACTGGCACCACACTGCTAACACACTGGCACCACACTGCTAACACACTGGCAACACACTGCTAACACACTGGCACCACACTGCTAACACACTGGCAACACACTGCTAACACACTGGCAACACACTGCTAACACACTGGCACCACACTGCTAACACACTGCTAACATACTGGCACCACACTGCTAACATACTGGCACCACACTGCTAACACACTGCTAACACACTGGCACCACACTGCTAACACACTGCTAACACACTGGCACCACACTGTGCTAACACACTGCTAACACACTGACACCACACTGCTAACATACTGGCACCACACTGCTAACACACTGGCACCACACTGTGCTACCACACTACTAACACACTGGCACCACACTGCTAACACACTGCTAACATACTGGCACCACACTGCTAACATACTGGCACCACACTGCTAACACACTGCTAACACACTGGCACCACACTGCTAACACACTGCTACCACACTGGCACCACACTGCTAACACACTGCTAACACACTGCTAACACACTGGCACCACACTGTGCTAACACACTGCTAACACACTGGTAGCACACTGCTAACACACTGGCAACACACTGCTAACACACTGGCAACACACTGCTAACACACTGCTAACACACTGCCAACAAACGTTGCTACATTACAACACTGCTGACATGTGAATGTTTTCCACCATGTTCTCCCTCCAGGTTCCATTGACTTTCATGGAAACCCTCGCAAACACCTGACTACAGGTCAGTTTCTCCTCTCAGATAGTAACACCTGACTACAGGTCAAATAGTAACAACTGACTACAGGTCAGATAGTAACACCTGACTACAGGTCAGGTAGTAACACCAGGTCAGGTAGTAACACCTGACTACAGGTCAGATAGTAACACCTGACTACAGGTCAGGTAGTAACACCTGACAACAGCTCAGATACTCCTCTCAGGATCTCTACTGTAGAATGATACCCAGGGTGTGATGGTACCCAGGTTTAATGATACCCAGGGTGTGATGGTACCCAGGTTTAATGATACCCAGGGTATGATGTGTTTGTGTGTTTGATGACAGATGTTGATGCGTTACCCCTGTGTTTAGCGTTACCCCTGTGTTTAGCATTACAACTGTGTTTAGCGTTACCCCTGTGTTTAGCGTTACCCCTGTGTTTAGTGCGTTACCCCTGTGTTTAATGTAACCCCTGTGTTTAGTGCGTTACCCCTGTGTTTAATGTAACCCCTGTGTTTAGCGTTACCCCTGTGTTTAGTGTTACCCCTGTGTTGTGATGACGATGATGTAAATGTCGCTGACTCGAACATGATCTCCTTCTTCTCTCTTTCTCAGCTGTCTTCCTGTTCGTCACTCTGGCGGCCGTCTCTGCTCTGCTGCTGGCGGCACTCGCCGTTCTCACGCTGAGACGCCACCGTCTGTCCCGCAGCACGTCCTCCGCCAGGTAATACTCACCTGTCTCTTATAAAGGCATCAGTCTGTCCCCCAGCACGTCCTCCGTCAGGTAACACTCACCTGTCTCTTATTAAAGATGCTGTAGGTATGATTGTATAGATCCAGGACTTAGCCAAAGAATTTGAACATCATCAACTTCTCAGTCCCTCCCCCCTTTCTGCTGAAGGCTGCGTTCAGACAGCCTGCGTCAGCTGTCAGATGGCAGGTCTTTCCCTTCATATTGAATTGGGGGTCGTGTGTTTAGGCTGCGGCGAGGTGGGACACACAGCTGGCCTGCAGCAAAAAGTTGAGACTGACTCAACTTTTGCAGAAACTCCACCCTGTGTCCTGCTGTGGTGGCCAGTCATGTAACTGGAGATCCCCCCCTCCCCTTCATGATTGATTTCAACGCTGATGTAACGATGATATTTGTGTCTCTCTGCAGTGATAAGGAGGAGCTGCTTCCTGAAGATGATCATTCTTCTCTGGAGTCTCTGAGCGCCCCAGGAAGCCCCAAACTGGACAACGCCTAAAGGGGGGGGATCCACCCTGTGGGGTTAGGGTTAGGGGTTCACCCCGGGGGTCAGGATCTTTAACCCGCTATACTCTGGATTCTCTCTGCAGACAGAAGAGTTGTATGTTTCCTCTGTCTTCACCCGCTGCCTACGGTGATTAAATGAAAGTTAGGGAACACAAATTATCAATTAAATCACTTTAAACTGTCATTTGAAGTCATTTATTACGTCTGTTTTCAGGGTCACACGGAACCTGCCCACACAGAACTTTCCTCAGATTTCAAACATAAAAATAAAACTCTGAATGTTAAAACATCTCCTACACCAAACAGACAAACAGTACACTAAGTACTGCAGAATTCCTATTAAAGTCTATGGGAAATGTAGCACCGTTTTTGCAATTTTCCTGAAAACTGCTAGAAAAGTCATAGCACACCATTCCTGATCACTCCGCATGTTTTGATGTATTTTTTGTGCAGGCGTTGGCAAAGCTGCGTGACTAGTAGTGTGACAAAAAATGTGGCCGAACATGAAGAACAAGAATATTAAGTATGACATATACTAGTCATTGTGCCGATGCACGCTGCTATTGCATCACATCGGCACACTGACTAAATCTAAAGTCATAATGTTAAAACATATCCACAGCCAATGGTAAAACAGTTGCGCTAAGTTCTGCATATTTAAATTCTGGATCAGCGCTGAAAACTGTAGAAAGATGGGCAGATTCTGTTGGGCTCTGGTTAGGAGTTAGGGAAGAATTAAGTTACTTTAATAATAAATAGTCATTAGAAATCATTTCTTAAGTTAAAACCTGTGATTACTTTTAGTGTGGAAGTCTGTTTCATTCTTGTAAACTTTATAATGTTATGTTTATGATCTCATGGTGACTTTTATATCTTCTGGGATGGACAGTTAGGTGTGTTTTTAGTAAGTTGTATGCTGCCAGAGAGCAGGATATTAAAATCAACGAGGGTACATTTAAAAACTAATTTTTAAAATGGACGTCAGAGCTTTGAAGCAGCCAAGACATGGAGCCTTCGTTTCCCAGAATCCAACATGACTCGTTGGCTCCCCCTGCAGGCTGAAAACTGTCTTTCAGATATTTAATGCATTACTGATTTATTGATTTATTAAAGGGGAGGACCCGCTCAGAGTCAGAAACAGACAGACAGACAGACAGACAGACAGACAGACACCCAGTCAGAAACCTGCAGCTGTGCGTTAGGTTTAATGTAGTAGTTGATCAGAGCCTCTGTAAGGATCCTGATGATTTTAATAATCTATATCCTATTGAGATGAAGATCTCTTAGCATCAGGACACCTCAGTAAACACAGCTGTTATTTTAGGATGAAAGGGACCCAACAGCTGGCTGGTTGTTTGGGTTTAAAGTTTAAATAGAAGTTTGATGGTGTTGTATTGATCTTTGATAGGTTGGAACAGCTGTGTGTTTAATATTTTGATGATGATGATGTAATATGATTTAATGATTTAATATGATGTAATGATGTAATATGATGTAGTGATGGGTTGGATGGATCTGAAACTATCTCAATAAAATGTTACACCTTCTACTTGTTTTAATGTTGTATTTATCATCTGTCTCTCTGCCTGTCTGTCTGTCTCCCTCCCTGTCTATCTCCCTCCCTGCCTGTCTGTCTCTCTGTCTGTCTGTCTAATGATGTAGTATATGTCATCAGATAATCAGAACCATGTCTTAATAACCCAGACTGGGAGAACTGACTAGATATTTTGGGAACTAAACGTGCTGACGTCTTCCCAAGAAATATTTCTGTTCAATTCTTTATTGTTCAAATGTACAGATACATATAATAGACCGACGTTATTAATGAATTTCAGTCGGTCACATGTATGTATATGAATAAAGAGCAGGAAAGTGTCTTGGTTTCTGACTGAAGATCAGAATACTGTTGCGAACTACGTATAATGTCTACGTCATTACGTCATGTTGGTGCGACCTTCCAGGAAGTATGCGGGCGAGCCTGAGCTCCTTGGTCAGTAGTTGAGCAGATGAAGTCGTTAAAGAAGAGAAGTCGGACCTGTAAACACCGAACATCGTGAACCCAGCACCAGAGGCCCAGCACAGGCCCAGCAGAGGCCGCTAGAGGAGACCAGCCGCGGGCCGGGACCAGGTAGATGCTGTAAGTTGACTGGTTCCTCCTTTTTAAAGCGCTGCGGAGTTCTGCAGCTAGCGGCTAGTTAGCATGCTAACATGCCGAGTCACGGGTGTTAGTGTCCCTGAAACAGCCCGTAATCCCCGCGCAGTCCCCGGCACACGCACACGCAGTGACCGGGACACGCATACGCAGTGACCGGGACACACGCACGCAGTGAGCGGGACACACACATTTAATCAGAACTGACTGTTAGCATGTTAGCGCCTGTTAGCACGTTAGCCTTCCTGTTTGTGTTGTGGTTCCCTGTTAGCAAAACATGCTAACCGAGAAGCTAACAGCAGCTAAACTCGTGATGATAATGTTTCACCTTGTAAAACTTTATTCACACTTCATACAGTCAACAACACAGCTACAACTACAGGACTAGTACACGAAAACACGCATTTACTGCAGTACAAGTACTACAATCTCTGTGTGTGTGTGTGTCTCTGTGTGTGTGTGTCTCTGTCTGTGTGTGTGTGTGTGTGTGTGTGTCTCTGTCTGTGTGTCTGTCTGTGTGTGTGTGTGTGTGTGTCTGTCTGTCTGTGTGTGTGTGTGTGTCTCTGTCTGTGTGTCTCTGTCTGTGTGTGTGTGTGTGTGTGTGTGTGTGTGTGTGTCTGTCTGTGTGTGTGTGTGTGTGTGTCTCTGTCTGTGTGTCTGTCTGTGTGTGTGTGTGTCTGTCTGTCTGTGTGTGTGTGTGTCTCTGTCTGTGTGTCTCTGTCTGTGTGTGTGTGTGTGTGTGTGTGTGTCTGTCTCTCTCTCTGTCTGTCTGTCTGTCTCTCTCTCTCTCTATCTGCCTGTCTGTCTGCCTGTCTCTCTGCCTGCCTGTCTGTCTGTCTCTCTGTCTGCCTGTCTCTCTCTTTGTCTGTCTGTCTGCCTGCCTGTCTCTCTCTCAGGTGGTCATGGCTGAGCGACAGGTGGAGTGTACGTGGAAGAGACACGTCTCCGAGCAGCTGAAGCTCAGAGACCGAGTTCAGAGACAGGCCTTCGAGGAGATCATCCACCAGTGTGAGTCTCTCTCAGCCAATCACAGCCTCTGTTTACATTAACTCAGGACACTCAGCCAATCACAGCCTGTTTACAATAAGATAACTGATCCCAGAGAGACAGACAGGTTAATGATGTGTCTCTCTCTCAGATACCAGACTGCTGGAGAAGTCAGACCTGCAGGCTGTCCTATCAGAGAGACAGACAGGTTAATGATGTGTCTCTCTCTCAGATACCAGACTGCTGGAGAAGTCAGACCTGCAGGCTGTCCTATCAGAGAGATATCAGACAGACAAGTATGACGTCCAGCGGGGACACGAGACCAGGTGAGTCCTCCACCTTCCTGAAGTTTCCTTGATCCTTAAAACGGCCCAATCCCAGACCCCCAGAGTCCCAGACCCCCAGAGTCCCAGACCCCCAGAGTCCCAGACCCCCAGAGTCCTGACCCCCAGAGTCCAGACTCACGGACTCATAGACTTTGGTGTGTGTTCTCGTGAAATCCGTAAGGGCTTAGTGTTGTCCCAGTCAGTCCCTCCAGAACAACGTGATTATGCCATCCCATAATTCAACGCATAATCAGCCAAAGTCTGCATATTTATTTCGGGTGGTTATTTCGCATTTTTTCACATACGCCACATAAATTGCCGATTTCCGCGCAAAATATGCGGGGCTTACATGATTTCATAATCCCTGCATTTTGGTTGCAAGAAGTCCCGTATTTATATCTTAGCAGGAAGATGACAAATGTTGGTTTACTTCACACAGGAGCAGCCGTTTTCCCCTGTTGCCATGGGAACGTTATGAACAGTGTTGCCATCTTAGCGACTAGATTTAGCGACTTTTCAGACCACCTTAGCGACTTTTATCAAAAAAGCGACTAGCGACAAATGGTATTGTCCAGCGAGCACGCGAGGTATTTCTCTCCTGTAGCCGCCTCCTGTTCTGTGACTGAGGAGCAGAGGAGCAGCTCTGAGCGGGGGGGGCAGGGTGGGGGGGGGGTATAGGCAGGAGAGACAGCAGGACAGTGTGCAGGTAGAGGGGGGTGGGGGGGGGGGTATAGGCAGGAGAGACAGCAGGACAGTGTGCAGGTAGAGGGGGGTGGGGGGGGGGGTATAGGCAGGAGAGACAGCAGGACAGTGTGCAGGTAGAGGGGGGGGGGCTGTGTAGGTAGGACAGACAGCGGGACGTGACGGGAGAAAGACTCCGCTGAGCTGACCTGGGCCTGGTCCTGGTCCTGGGCCTGGTCCTGGTCCTGGGCCTGGTCCTGGACCTGGTCCTGGTCCTGGACCTGGACCTGGTCCTGGTCCTGGGCGAGCCAGCCTTCTTTGAGAATTCTTTATCTCTCTCCTCTCTTTGTAGAATTTCATGTTTTTCCTCCTGAGGAATGATTAGAAGGTCAAATTAATTCCTGCGTTGAATTTGTGATTATTTGGCTAAAGAGTTCTATTTCTTTCTGTCTACCTTGCTGACACGACCACTGAGCTTTATACAAATGATTGCGTAATGACGTCAAAAATATGCAAATGAGCGTATGACATCATCTAGCGACTTTTGGAGCTGGTGCTGGCGACTTCCATTGGAGAGGAGTTGGCACCGCTGGTTATGAAGTGACGTAATTACGCGACGTGAACATCATTGAAAAGCTGCAAACCCCGCGATGAAGCCGTGATGACACCGCCGCTTTTACAAGTTCCCGCAATTCCATCGCATTTTTCAAGAAAACGTGCCGCGTAATCAAGGAGTTTAGCCCAAAACTATCACAAAATAACTCTGATTTTTCTGAAGGACTGGTAAAGGGTCTGAGGGTCTGAGGACACTCACCGAGCCCTTTCTGTGAGTCTGCATCGATGCTGACTTCACCAAAGGGAATTACCCACAGTTCAAAGCGTTGTGACGGTTACCGCGGCGACTGTAGGGAAATCAGGGAATTAAAGAGGTGAACAACAGCACGACCACGGAGCGGACCAGCCTGCTGTCCAGCTGGTAGAACTAGAGGGAGCCAGGCAGCCGTCTCTGGGCCTCGGCCGGGTGGAGAGCTACTAACTTCAAATGATAATCCCCAAACCGGCAATTCAGCAACATCTTTGTTATTAAACGTCACCAAGGTAACCATGGTAACATGAGATCTGGTGAAGTGCTGTCCC
This sequence comes from Sander lucioperca, assembly GCF_008315115.2. Classification (NCBI taxonomy): domain Eukaryota; kingdom Metazoa; phylum Chordata; class Actinopteri; order Perciformes; family Percidae; genus Sander; species Sander lucioperca. The sequence continues at coordinate 3,902,657 of NC_050177.1, forward strand.
AATCCCATTTCTACCTGTCTGAGCCCACGTGGCCTCACGCTAGAGCTGCAACGATGAATCCATTAATCCATTAGTTGTCAACTATTAAATTAATCGCCAACTATTTTGATAATCGATTCATCGCTTGAGTCACTTTTTTATTAAATAAATCAGATTTCTCTGATTCCATCTTGTTAAATGTGAAGATCTTCTAGTCTCTTCTCTCCTCTGGGACGACGCTGCATTGTTCCTCTTTATAGAGATGTCAGCATGTTTTTCACTGGTCACGGGGTACTTGGCTTAAAAACACAATTCAGAGGGGGTACATTAAAGCCCATGTTGCAGGTTAACCACCACTGTTGATTAATGGGTACAGAAAGCCTAGTACTAGAACTATGGTGACTGTGTATCAGCCTAGTACTAGAACTATGGTGACTGTGTATCAGTCTAGTACTAGAACTATGGTGACTGTGCCTCAGCCTAGTACTAGAACTATGGTGACTGTATATCAGTCTAGTACTAGAACTATGGTGACTGTGTATCAGCCTAGTACTAGAACTATGGTGACTGTGTACCAGCCTAGTACTAGAACTATGGTGACTGTGCCTCAGCCTAGTACTAGAACTATGGTGACTGTGCCTCAGCCTAGTACTAGAACTATGGTGACTGTATATCAGTCTAGTACTAGAACTATGGTGACTGTGTACCAGTCTAGTACTAGAACTATGGTGACTGTGTATCAGCCTAGTACTAGAACTATGGTGACTGTGTACCAGTCTAGTACTAGAACTATGGTGACTGTATATCAGTCTAGTACTAGAACTATGGTGACTGTGTACCAGTCTAGTACTAGAACTATGGTGACTGTGTATCAGCCTAGTACTAGAACTATGGTGACTGTGTATCAGCCTAGTACTAGAACTATGGTGACTGTATCAGCCTAGTACTAGAACTATGGTGACTGTGTACCAGTCTAGTACTAGAACTATGGTGACTGTGTACCAGTCTAGTACTAGAACTATGGTGACTGTGTACCAGTCTAGTACTAGAACTATGGTGACTGTGTACCAGTCTAGTACTAGAACTATGGTGAACAGCACCGAGTGAAAGTCAATGTTTTCTTTATATCTAGTGACAGTGATCATGTCGTTAGTTCAGATAAGTTCTGGTAATCTATCTAGATCTAGAAATAGAAGGCATCATGTTAGCTATGGGCTAACTTGCCAGTCAGTCCCACCTGTGAAATCCCCCGACGTTGTAAACACATTTTGATTAGATATCTCACGTTTTGATGGACCCTACTAGCTCCAGTAACAACATATTTGCCTAGTGTTTATTTATTACTTGGATGGGGATGCTGTTCGGCTTTTCACAAGTTTAGACAGCTAGCTAGCTAACGCTACGCCGACGTTTTGCTAACGTTAGCGCAACAGCGTTAGCCTAGCCAGCTAGGTAAATATTACGACTGCCTTCGTTGTTTCCTATATCTGCGTCCATGTTGTCAACATAAGACATGTGGCGTTAGTGCTCCTTTTGTACCATAATTGTATTGAATGAAATGTGAAGCTTCGCTCCTACGAGATGGGTGGGTTTTTGTTAGCTACGTTACACACAAAGTTAACTGGCTATAGTTAGCCTGTGCTAGCAGAATTAGCTAACATTGCGTAGCCAGCCAGCAGCTTCGGCAGTAGTTCCGGTGAGCTAACCACGACAGCTAACACATCCACAAGCGTCTCTTCAATCATCACTGCAGATTGACTGCTTTTAGCAGCAGAGGTTGATTGTGGGCGACAATACTGTCGTGGTTAGCTCACCGAAACTAATGCCGATTGCCGAAGTTGCTATAGCATAGTAACACCATAGTAACTATAGCCAGTTAGCTTTGTATGTAGCTAACAAAAACCCACCCATCTCGTAGGAGCGAAGCTTAACATTTCATTCAATAACATTATGGTACAAAAGGAGCACTAATGCCACATGTCTTATGTTGATAACGTGGACGCAGATATAGGAAACAACGAAGTCAGTCGTAATATTTACCTAGCTAGCAGTCTAGGCTAACGCTGTTGCGCTAACGTTAGCAAACGTCGGCGTAGCTAGCTGTCTAAACTTGTGAAAAGCCGAACAGTATCCCCGTCCAAGCTGTGTTTCACTTCCCCTCCAATATTATTATACACATAATAAAGACACGTGGACTCGGTCGAGACCAAAAGCCATATTTTGCAACACTAGTGGCACAGACCGAGACCATAGACAGGGAACAGAGACCAGTGGCACAGACCGAGACCATAGACAGGGAACAGAGACCAGTGGCACAGACCGAGACCATAGACAGGGAACAGAGACCAGTGGCACAGACCGAGACCATAGACAGGGAACAGAGACCAGTGGCACAGACCGAGACCATAGACAGGGAACAGAGACCAGTGGCACAGACCGAGACCATAGACAGTGAACAGAGACCAGTGGCACAGACCGAGACCATAGACAGGGAACAGAGACCAGTGGCACAGACCGAGACCATAGACAGGGAACAGAGACGGGGCTTTCGGGGATTTCGTCTGTCGTCTCCCCAACGTGACGTAGTGCAATGCATTGTGGGGGAAAAGAGAATCATTGCAAACCGCTGTAAAATAGTACTACTTTTTCGTATTTTATTCCGTTTTGTGATATCTATTGTATTTGATGTTGTTGGGTAACAGTTTAAATGTTTATTACCAACAAGCAAATTACGCAAATTCATTAGAAAATAAACCCTGCAACATGGGCTTTAATGAAAATAGTTTGAGAACTTCTGCCCTAACGTGTCCCCTAACGTGTCCCCTAACGTGTCCCCTAACGTGTCCCCTAACCTGTCCCCTAACGTGTCTAACATGTCTCCTAACCTGTCCCTGTCTTCTGTCTCAGTTCGGGTGCAGACTCGAGTCGCACCGATGCCCTGCAGCAGGAAATGTCTCAGATGAGAATCCGACACCAGGAGGAGCTGACGGAGCTGCACAAGAAACGGGGAGAGGTCAGTAGCTGTATCCCCTCTAGTCACAACCTCACCGTAGCTGTATCCCCTCTAGTCACAACCTCACCGTAGCTGTATCCCCTCTAGTCACAACCTCACTGTAGCTGTATCCCCTCTAGTCACAACCTCACTGTAGCTGTATCCCCTCTAGTCACAACCTCACCGTAGCTGTATCCCCTCTAGTCACAACCTCACCGTAGCTGTATCCCCTCTAGTCACAACCTCACCGTAGCTGTATCCCCTCTGGTCACAACCTCGCTGTAGCTGTATCCCCTCTAGTCACAACCTCACTGTAGCTGTATCCCCTCTAGTCACAACCTCGCTGTAGCTGTATCCCCTCTGGTCACAACCTCACCGTAGCTGTATCCCCTCTAGTCACAACCTCACCGTAGCTGTATCCCCTCTAGTCACAACCTCACTGTAGCTGTATCCCCTCTAGTCACAACCTCACTGTAGCTGTATCCCCTCTAGTCACAACCTCACCGTAGCTGTATCCCCTCTAGTCACAACCTCACTGTAGCTGTATCCCCTCTAGTCACAACCTCACCGTAGCTGTATCCCCTCTAGTCACAACCTCACCGTAGCTGTATCCCCTCTAGTCACAACCTCGCCGTAGCTGTATCCCCTCTAGTCACAACACGATGGACAGATGATATCCTTAATAAATAGTTCCTAATTCTTGTGGGTTGACTGTTTGTTGTGTGAAAACGGTCTGAAAGAGTCTCTGGCTCTAACAAAATAAAATCATCAGCATGTTCTGAATATTTAAGATGTTTTAGGAAACAATCATCTGATTTTCTGTTGTCTAACATTCATTATCCATTCAGACTGGCCTCCACTTCTTCATGCTGTTGCTCTTTATTTATCTCGGGGTGGGGTGGGGTGTGTGTGTGTGTGTGTGTGTGTGTGTGTGTGTGTGTGTGTGTGTGTGTGTGTGTGTGTGTGTGTGTGTGTGTGTGTGTGTGTTTGTCCTGCAGCTGGCTCAGAGTGTGATCGAACTGAACAACCAGATTCAAATGAAGGACAAAGAGATCCAGAGCAACGAGGCCAAGTCAGTACACACACACACACACACACTCATATATACACACACACACACACACACACACACACACACATATATATATATATATATATATATATATATATATATATATATATATATATATATATATATATATATATATATATATACACACACACACTCATATATATACACACACACACACTCATATATATACACACACACACACACACATAGTCACACACACACACACACACTCTGCAGCATGTGTGTGTGTCCCACACCAGGGTCTATATCACAGAAATGATTCCTGTCCTATCTCAGTTAGAAGGTCCTGAACGTTGGATCCAACATGAATGAGTAACAGCTGTGTGTGTTGTCAGGATGTTGGAGTACCAGCAGCAGATGGCCGGTCTGGAGGGAGACTGTCGGGAGCTGAGGAACTTCCTGCAGGTAGGAACTAGCTGATCACGTCACCTGACCTCACAGGGTCTATCTAAACCCACCAGACTCCATGTAAATAATCAGGACTTTTATCATCATAAAACACACTTCATTCAAAGTGGACAGAAACTAAATAAAACTATCAAAAGCCGTCTTGGTTCATCTTTCCACTGTTCCAACAATCACCACTCTGGTTTGGTTGAAATAAACCCTTAATTCACCCATTTACATGTGGAGATATGCTGGCTCTATACACGCTAAAAGTCCTGATTATTTACATGGAGTCTGGTGGAAATATGCTGGCTCTATACACGCTAAAAGTACTGATTATTTACATGGAGTCTGGTGGAAATATGCTGGCTCTATACACGCTAAAAGTCCTGATTATTTACATGGAGTCTGGTGGAAATATGCTGGCTCTATACACGCTAAAAGTACTGATTATTTACATGGAGTCTGGTGGAAATATGCTGGCTCTATACACGCTAAAAGTCCTGATTATTTACATGGAGTCTGGTGGAAATATGCTGGCTCTATACACGCTAAAAGTACTGATTATTTACATGGAGTCTGGTGGAAATATGCTGGCTCTATACACGCTAAAAGTCCTGATTATTTACATGGAGTCTGGTGGAAATATGCTGGCTCTATACACACTAAAAGTAGTGATTATTTACATGGAGTCTGGTGGAGATATGCTGGCTCTATACACGCTAAAAGTCCTGATTATTTACATGGAGTCTGGTGGAAATATGCTGGCTCTATACACGCTAAAAGTAGTGATTATTTACATGGAGTCTGGTGGAAATATGCTGGCTCTATACACGCTAAAAGTAGTGATTATTTACAGGGAGTCTGGTGGAAATATGCTGGCTCTATACACGCTAAAAATCCTGATTATTTACATGGAGTCTGGTGGAGTTTGGTGATGGTGATTTCGGGGCTGTTTGATGTTAAACTAAAAGGATCTTACTCTTTAACTAAAAGGTCTATCTCTGTAGGGATCCTTTCATAATGTTGTCAGACACTTAGAATAATAATCTGAGTCTGTCAGCGGCAACAACAGAACTTTTAGTGACTCTAATTGCTGCTGAACATTAGTCCTGTAGGGTTACATTACAGCTTGGTTCTGGTTTAATACTGGACCAGTTTCACAGATTGTTGTTCCATCAGACACTTAGACCCAGAAACGAGGGAACATAATGTTAAAAATGCAGAAGTCACTCTTTAAAGAGTGTTTAGAGGCGTGATGAAGGTCAATGATGAGCAGTAAAAGGTCTGATTACCCAGAATCCTCTCCTGTGGTCCTCTGGTTCCCAGCAGCCCCGGCTCTGTTTTCCCATCTTGCTCTAGTGGTGCAGTGGTGGTCCCAGGAGCTGCTGACAGACACAGGAAGTGACATCACAGTGTGAGTCTGCACAGAGAGCCTGCAGGCTCAGTGTGATGATGACTCACTTCCAACAGAACCAATCAGAACGGAGCGTGAGGCCGAAGGGAGAGGAGGGGGATGATCTCAAGTTTTCAACCTGAGACCTTCTGAACGCACAGGAAACAGGAAGTTAGTTAACATTCCTAAAACCTTCAGCTTCCTGTCTGAGGCCGTTCTGACAGCTGGTGTGTTTTGGATCGATCAGATGAGAGAAAGATAAAAAGGGAAAAGAGCTTTTGATGTGCGCTCACTACCATTAATCAATCACATTTTACTCCTGTGTTCCCAGCAGTTTCTCTGTGATGGTTATCAGATCTTTTGTTGTGGAGGGTCAGGGTGATGGGGATGACTTCCTGTGTGTAACCCTAGGACCTGGAGAGAGCCAATCAGACGCTGAAGGACGAGTACGACGCGCTGCAGATCACCTTCTCTGCTCTGGAGGAGAAGCTGCGGAAAACCACTGAGGACAACCAGGAGCTGGTGTCCCGCTGGATGGCCGAGAAAGCTCAGGAAGCTAACAAGCTCAACGCCGAGAACGAGAAGGACAGCAGGTAAACACCATAGACGTATGTATAATGGACCAGCAGGTCCCGTGTCTCTGGACGGAGACCAGTGAAGTCTCTTTCCCGGTGATGGCTGAGCGTTACTGAGCAGCCTCCAACTGAGCTTGAAGACGTAGATGTGACGTGAGCAACCTGTCTGAAAGTTGGAAGTCTTCTGGTAGCTGTGCCAAGAGAAATCTCAATCATTCCCAATCTAGCAGAGACGGAGAGCGTAGGTATATGTAAGGAGATAACATAGACACAGGCTAATTATTGATCACTAAAATGATAGTTAACATTAGTAATTAAACTTAAACAGCTAATGGAAGTCCAAACTGCCTGAGAGCTTCTCCTGTACTATACGGTAATTCCTCTACTATGAGACAGTAAGTCTCGTGGTTATGACCCAATCGTTAGCCTATTTTTATAAAAACGTCTGCTACGGAGCCATAACGTGAGCTACAAGGTAATGGAGCCTTTTATACATTGTCGTGTTTCTTTAGAAATAAACAACGGACAAATAGAGTCTTTAAACTCTTCAGATGTAAAGTTATTCTCTGTCAAAGTGACGATCAGTTAACTACTTTCATTGAATTTGGGGAAATTGAATAAAAAAATTCAATTTCTTAGCATTTGAAAAAAAAATTGATAGAACTTTGAAGAAAGTGACAAAAATGTTCAGAAAAAAATATTCAGAAATGTCAAAAAAAATATTCAAAAATGTCAATTTTTTTTTAAAAAATATCAAAAAAAATCAAAAATGTCAAAATAAATATTCAAAAAAAAAATATTCAGAAATGTCAACAAAAATATTTAAAAATGTCAAAAAAAAATTCAAAAATGTCAAAAAAAATATTCAAAAATGTCAAAAAAAATATTCAGAAATGTCCAAAAAAATATTCAGAAATGTCAACAAAAATATTTAAAAATGTCAAAAAAATATTCAAAAATGTCAAAAAAATATTCAAAAATGTCAACAAAAATATTTAAAAATGTCAAAAAACTATTCAAAAATGTCAAAAAAATATTCAAAAATGTCCAAAAAAAAATTCAGAAATTTCCAAAAAAATATTCAGAAATTTCCAAAAAAATATTCAGAAATGTCAAAAAAAAATTCAAAAATGTCAAAAAAAAAATTCAGAAATGTCAAAAAAAAATTCAAAAATGTCAAAAAAAAAATTCAGAAATGTCAAAAAAAAATTCAGAAATGTCAAAAAAAAATTCAAAAATTTCAAAAAAAAATATTCGGAAATGTCAAAAAACGTCCAACAAATATTCAAAAACGTCAACAAAAATATTCAAAAACTTTAGTTGCCAGCGGTTTAGACATTAATGGCTGTGTGCTGAGTTATTTTGAGGGGACAGGACATTTACTCTGTTATACAAGCTGTACACTTCATACTTTACATTGGAGCAAAGTGTAATTTCTTCAATGTTGTCCCATTAAAAGATATAATGAAATATTTACTAAAATGTGAGATACTGTATATGATTTCTGTTCCTGTGTTTCAGACGCAGACAGGCCAAACTGCAGAAGGAACTGGCCGACGCAGCCAAAGAGCCTCTGCCCATCGACCCGTCAGTACTTTAAATTATTACATATTATTTCACACGTCTGTCTGTGACATTAATACCTGCAGCAGCCGCTGGGTGTCTGTGCTGTAACTGTTGTCTGTCTGCAGAGACGACGACATCGAGGTTTTGGCGGAGGACGCAGGGAAAGGTGGTGGAGAGACATCACCTAACAGAGCTCTCAGCAGAACGCCCAGGTCAGACCAGACACACACACACAGACCAGACACACACACACACAGACCAGACACACACACACACACACACACACACACACACACACACAGACCAGACACACACACACACACACACACAGACCAGACACACACACACACACAGACCAGACACACACACACACACACACACACACACACAGACCAGACACACACACACACACACACACACACACACACAGACCAGACACACACACACACAGACACAGACCAGACACACACACACAGACCAGACACACACACACACACACACACAGACCAGACACACACACACACACACACACACACACACACACACACACACACACAGACCAGACACACACACACACACACACACACACAGACCAGACACACACACACACACAGACACAGACCAGACACACACACACAGACCAGACACACACACACAGACCACACACACACACACACACACACACACACACACACACAGACCAGACACACACACACACACACAGACCAGACACACACACACACACACAGACCACACACACACACAGACCACACACACACACACACACACACACACACACACACACACACACACACACACACACACACACACACACACACACAGACCAGACACACACACACACAGACACAGACCAGACACACACACACAGACCAGACACACACACACAGACCACACACACACACACACACACACACACACACACACACACAGACCAGACACACACACACACACACACACACACACAGACCAGACACACACACACACACACAGACCAGACACACACACACACACACAGACCACACACACACACACACACACAGACCAGACACACACACACACACACACACACACACACACACACACACACACACACACACACACAGACCACACACACACACACACACAGACCACACACACACACACACACACACACACACACACACACACACAGACCACACACACACACACACACACACACACACACACAGACCAGACACACACACACACAGACCAGACACACCCACACACACACACACACACACACACACACACACACACACACACACACACACACACACACACACACACAGACCAGACACACACACACACACAGACCAGACACACACACACACACACACACACACACACACACACAGACACACAGACACACACACACACACACACACACACACAGAGACACACACACACACACACACACACACACACACACAGAGAGAGACACACACACACACACACACACACACAGAGACACACACACACACACAGAGAGACACACACACACACACACAGAGACACACACACACACACAGAGAGAGACACACAGACACACACAGAGAGACACACACACACACACACACACACAGAGACACACACACACACACACACAGAGACACACACAGAGAGACACACACACACACACACACACACACACACACAGAGACACACACACACACACACACACAGAGACACACACACACACACACACACACACACACAGAGACACACACACACACACACACACACACAGAGACACACACACACACACACACACACACACACACACACACTAGGGCTGTCAGTCTTCCTCTATAATACTATTTGAATTCCATTTGTTATTTGATATAATATTGTAATATAAATGCTGAATCCTCCTGTTATTAATGTGATGATATTAATCAGCCTCATGGATGGTTAACTCCACTATCAGCAGGTGGTTGTTGTTCCACCTTCTGTCCACTAGAGGGACCACTAACATGACAGAATTAAACAGCTGATCTCTTTCTGATTACCAATCACACAGCGGGACTAAATGAATGGCGTTAATTTGTCACCTTTAATGTCCCTTGGCTCAAGCTGGTGAATAAAGTCTTTAAATCCAGACCCCTGCGTGATGTTGATGGGTCTCATATCTTTACATTTGACCGTGTCAGTTTGTCCGTTAGCGCCTGGCGGACGGCTGTAAGCCCCGTGATGACGAGACAGGCAGAAAGAGAAGTCATTCTTGCCCATTTTTAGACAGATGGCCTAGCTGTCAGGGTGTAACGTTGTCAGCTGTGCCCTCAGGTCGCTCTCCGCCATGTCTGATAGTACTGTGATGATACCGCGTGGATGGATGTATTAAGGGAACGTGTACGATTGTGATACGATTCAAAAACTTTATTGTTCATCAGACTAAACAAGCATTTAATGTTCACATGCGTGTAACCAAGGCCACGAGAAAGGCAAGACTGCATATACAATATTACAAAAATTCATAAAAAAGCATAATAGTAATTTTAGCATTTGAATAGTATTGATTTTTTTAATATTCGAATTATATTAGAATTTCGGAATTTGTTCCAACACACACACACACACACACACAGACACACACACACACACACACACACACAGACACACACACACACACACACACACACACACACACACAGACACACACACACACACACACACACACACACACACACACACAGACACACACACACACACGCGCACACACACACACACGCGCGCACACACACACACACACACACACACACACAGACACACACGCGCACACACACACACACACACACACACACAGACACACACACGTCATACATGTGTGGTATAATGTAGTATTGCTGTGTGTATAATGTAGTGTGTATAATGTAGTATTGCTGTGTGTATATAATGTAGTATTGCTGTGTGTATAACGTAGTATTGCTGTGTGTATATAATGTAGTATTGCTGCGTGTATAACGTAGTATTGCTGTGTGTATATAATGTAGTATTGCTGCGTGTATAACGTAGTATTGCTGTGTGTATATAATGTAGTATTGCTGCGTGTATAACGTAGTATTGCTGTGTGTATAACGTAGTATTGCTGTGTGTGCTGCAGTAAGAAGAACTCCCAGCCTCCTCCAGCCGGCCTGCTGGACTCCATCTCCAACATATTTGGGTACGTAGATCTGAGAGCCTCGATCCACCTTCTAATGGCTCTCTGCACACACTCTGTTCTCATTAACACCCTGTCTGTCTGTCTCTCTGTCTGTCTCTCTCTAACTGTCTGTCTGCCTGTCTCTCTCTCTCTAACTGTCTGTCTGCCTGTCTGTTTCTCTAACTTTCTAACTGTCTGTCTGTCTCCCTCCCTATCTCCCTCCCTGTCTCTCTGCCTGTCTCTCTCGGTCACCCTGTCTCTCTACGTGTCTCTCTCTCTGTCTACTTGTCTCTCTCTCTGTCTCTCCCCCTGCCTGTCTCTCCCTGTCTACCTGTCTGTCTACCTGTCTGTCTGCAGAGTGTCTGAGTGTGTTGATCCTGGACTGGTCTCAGCTCCCTGCAGGTGAAAGACTTTGTGTGTTCACTCTGTCGGCTTTCTGATCCACACGTCACTCGGTCCCTTTCATTCTTCATAAGAACCAGATTTCTCTGAGAGGAAACGGATGTGATTGGCTGAGAGGAAACTGATGTGATTGGCTGTCAGCAGAGAAACCGACGCGTGACGTGTTGATGGTTGAGCCGTCAGTGTAAACAGTTTGTAGTAGAGATGTTCTGACACCGATACCAGAATCTGAAAAGCCTCCGATTCTGCCTAAAACGCTCGTATCGTTGAGTACCGATCCGATACCACATAATATAGAACTGAAGAAAATCTCCTTTTAAAGTAGATTATTTCAGTTGTGACTCGCTGTCAGACTGGGTTAGGGGGTTAGTTAGTTAATGTTTCACAAAGATAGAAATCATATCTCATCCATGGGACACAGGGATAGTAGTAAGAGCTTTTAAAACATAATACCATCTGTATATTTTACCATGCTGGTGTCAGGTTGGTACTCGGTATCGGCTGATAGGCAGGTTCATGGTATCTGGAACATCTCTAGTTTGTAGTGGCGTGATTATTCTTGGCATTAATCTAAATACTTAATCAATAGTCAGTTGTAGAGACGTGTTCGGTGTTTCCCGCAGGTTGAGAATGTACTCGTGTTAGTGTCAGGGTGTGACAACCAGACTCTGATAAATAGGGTTGGGTGCCAATAGGGCACCAGTGCCGACGTAAACGGTAGTAACGAGACCCAATAAGAACGGAAATTTTGGTGCCTCATTTCGGTGCCTGACTACACTACACTCGACACCAGCTAACGTTAGCCTACCGTTAGCTAGCAGCTGGATTAAACACAACGATTAAAATGCTGACAGCTAAGGTTAAGCGGTGTAAAGTGTGACTGTATTTCCCTGTAGAGGACTCCAACAGCGGGACATAACGGTCTGACTGCAGCTGCCGACGTCTGAAAAACACAGACGGTGCGTTCACTTGACACTCGCCAGCCTCATGGTGCATTCAAAGTTATTGTAAAATACCCTTTCCCATCTGGTGCTTGTTTTTGTCGTTCAACAGCAATTTACTGGTGAAATAAGTAACTGTTATAAGTTATAGTGATTACATTATTATTAAATCTTTAATTTTGACCATATGGCCTTAGCGATTAACAAGCCGTTCTTTAATGTCGCTGACTGTTTAGTACCTTTCTTTTTTTTTTAAACTTTATTAAAAAGTATCAGTTCAGGCACCGTTTAGGCACTGGCACCGTTTGAAAAGTACCGCTTTAGCACCGGTTTCGGGGTAAAACCCAAACGCTACCCAACCCTGCTGATAAATGATGTTCGGGGAGCTTTCACAGCGGTGTGGCTGTGGTGGTTCTACGGTTTTATCAGTTCAGTTAATCCCACGGTAAGACTAGGAGCATGGATTTTATCTACCTGGGCGGGTCTCAGTCTACCTGGGGGGGGGGGGGTCTCAGTCTATCTGGGGGGGTCTCAGTCTACCTGGGAGGGTCTCAGTCTACCTGGGCAGGTCTCAGTCTACCTGAGAGGGTCTCAGTCTACCTGGGGGGGTGGGGGGGGGTCTCAGTCTACCTGGGGGGGGGGGTCTCAGTCTACCTGGGGGGGTCTCAGTCTACCTGTCTCAGTCTACCTGGGCGGGTCTCAGTCTACCTGGGAGGGTCTCAGTCTACCTGGGGGGTGGGGGGGGTCTCAGTCTACCTGGGCGGGTCTCAGTCTACCTGGGAGGGGTCTCAGTCTACCTGGGCAGGGTCTCAGTCTACCTGGGAGGGGTCTCAGTCTACCTGGGCAGGATCTCAGTCTACCTGGGGGGGTCTCAGTCTACCTGGGAGGGTCTCAGTCTACCTGGGCAGGGCGCCCAAGTAGAACCTCTGTATGGGAAACACTGTGTGTAGTTGTTCCTGTGTACAGTTTCCTAACACGATCCTGCTGGTCCTCCCAGTCTGTCTCAGTTATCTTGTGTTAGAATCACCGGTAGCAGTACCGACACACACATACCACACCTGTAGGAATATGGGCCTGTAGGAACAGACAAGGCGACGAAAAAAGGTGACGAAAAGGCGACGCATCGCCTCTTCGGTGCCTTTTAGTCGCCTTTTTGTCGCCTTTTCGTAGTAACGAGACTGTAGGAACAAGAGACTGTAGGAACTCCGGGTACTGGAGACATTCCTCTGCATGTACGGAACAGAAAATCAGACTTTCTCTCAAGTTACCAGCTAACAGTAGCGGTTCAGGGTTTAGCCCGGTGGTAAGTGTCCTTTCTCGTCGTGGGCCAAACACAGCCTGATGGCAGCTGTAATGTAACGTCCTACAGTTTCTGTGATAAGAATCATGGACAGGTTTGCCAAATTTAGAAAAGCTAAACACAGATTCCATACAGCCCTACATTAGGTCAACACTAGAACCTAACTGGAGATTTGGGAATGTATGTCTTAGTTTGCTACCGAGCCTTCCCGCTGTAACTGCAGTTTACGTCTGAAATACGTGAAGAATTCAGCTCTGCTTTAATGAACGCTCGTCTTCCTCTGCAGGCGTCGCCCTGGAAACGCTTTCAACACATCGCCTGAAAACACTGAAGCTCCTTCAGGAGTGTGTGCTGAGGTTCGAGTCCCGTCCACGGCTCTGCACGTTTTCGTAAGTAACATGACTGTTTTAAGCAAAGAAAAGTTGAATATTTTGAGTAGGGCTGTCAGCATTAACGCGTTAATCGTGATGCGATTAAGGGTCGAGCATAATGCGTTCATTTTTTTTAATCGTATTAATCGCATGCCGCCATTTCTTAATTTATTTTCACTTCACTCGGCTTTGCGTCGTGCCTAACAGGCTACTATTTTGCCGTACTTCCTCGTAACACATCCTGCTGCTGCAGGAATAGCAACGCGGATTTCGGTGCATTTCGTGGTGCATTCAAAGTTGTTGTTAAATTCAAATGTGTGACTAGATTAAATATATAATAAACAAATACAAATCTTAAAATCAAGTTCATAAAGTCACTTTCTTTTCATTCGTTTGATTCCTAATCAAGATCCACTGGTAAGAATGGCTTTCCATTGTTAATATGGACTTAAAAACTGCAAATAAATGCAAAATAATAGAATTTTAATCATGTGATAAAACATGCGATTAATCGCGATTAACTATAGAAATTCAACGATTAATCGCGATTAAGAAAATGTAATCGTTTGACAGCCCTAATTTTTAGATAAAAAATCTGAATTTCAGAGAAACGTCAGCCCCTAAAAACGGAGGTTTGGAACCGGTGCTGCCAACGTTATGGTTTGAAAAGTTTGGAAACGAGGATGCACGTTAGTCAGTCAGTCTTGCAGTCCTCTTGGTACATCCCTTAGTGTCACCTGATTGGTCGGTGATGAGCAGTAAAAGGTCTGATTACCCAGAATCCTCTCCTGTGGTCCTCTGGCTCCCAGCAGCTCCGGCTGTGTTTTCCCATCATGCTCTAGTGGTGCAGTGGTGGTCCCAGGAGCTGCTGACAGACACAGGAAGTGACATCACAGTGTGAGTCTGCACAGAGAGCCTGCAGGCTCAGTGTGATGATGACTCACTTCCAACAGAACCAATCAGAACGGAGCGTGAGGCCGAAGGGAGAGGAGGGGGATGATCTCAAGTTTTCAACCTGAGACCAAAACAGGAAGAGAAACACAAGGATGTTCTATTCAGAGTTGAACCTGACTGTGTTAACGTGTGTGTGTGTGTGTGTGTGTGTGTGTGTGTGTGTGTTCAGGATGCCCATGACGGCGAGGTGAATGCCGTGCGGTTCAGCCCCGGCTCTCGTCTCTTAGCAACAGGAGGGATGGACCGGCGGGTTAAGCTGTGGGAGGTCGTCGCCGGTGAGTTCAGAAGAAAAGTATTTTCAAACAGAACGAGACTAACTCGCCCCTCCCTCCTCCTCCTCATCCCGTCCCCTCTCCCTCCCTTCCGTGCACCAACCCCCCCCCCACCCCCACAAATCCTCCCATTCCCTGAGTTCAGTAGGAACCAACAGGCTTTAAACTTGTTTCATTCCCTGTGTTCAGTAGGAACCAACAGGTTTTAAACTTGTTTCATTCCCTGAGTTCAGTAGGAACCAACAGGTTTTAATCTTGTTATATTCCCTGAGTTCAGTAGGAACCAACAGGCTTTCATCTTGTTATATTCCCTGTGTTCAGTAGGAACCAACAGGTTTTAAACTTGTTTCATTCCCTGAGTTCAGTAGGAACCAACAGGTTTTAATCTTGTTATATTCCCTGAGTTCAGTAGGAACCAACAGGCTTTCATCTTGTTATATTCCCTGAGTTCAGTAGGAACCAACAGGTTTTAATCTTGTTATATTCCCTGAGTTCAGTAGGAACCAACAGGCTTTCATCTTGTTATATTCCCTGAGTTCAGTAGGAACCAACAGGTTTTAAACTTGTTTCATTCCCTGTGTTCAGTAGGAACCAACAGGTTTTAATCTTGTTATATTCCCTGAGTTCAGTAGGAACCAACAGGCTTTCATCTTGTTATATTCCCTGTGTTCAGTAGGAACCAACAGGTTTTAAACTTGTTATATTCCCTGTGTTCAGTAGGAACCAACAGGCTTTAATCTTGTTATATTCCCTGAGTTCAGTAGGAACCAACAGGCTTTCAACTTGTTATATTCCCTGTGGTCAGTAGGAACCAACAGGCTTTAATCTTGTTATATTCCCTGAGTTCAGTAGGAACCAACAGGCTTTCAACTTGTTATATTCCCTGTGTTCAGTAGGAACCAACAGGCTTTAATCTTGTTATATTCCCTGAGTTCAGTAGGAACCAACAGGCTTTCAACTTGTTATATTCCCTGTGGTCAGTAGGAACCAACAGGCTTTAATCTTGTTATATTCCCTGAGTTCAGTATGAACCAACAGGCTTTAATCTTGTTATATTTCCTGAGTTCAGTAGGAACCAACAGGCTTTCAACTTGTTATATTCCCTGAGTTCAGTATGAACCAACAGGCTTTAAACTTGTTATATTCCCTGAGTTCAGTATGAACCAACAGGCTTTAAACTTGTTATATTCCCTGAGTTCAGTAGGAACCAACAGGCTTTAAACTTGTTATATTCCCTGAGTTCAGTAGGAACCAACAGGCTTTCAACTTGTTATATTCCCTGAGTTCAGTAGGAACCAACAGGCTTTCAACTTGTTATATTCCCTGTGTTCAGTAGGAACCAACAGGCTTTAAACTTGTTATATTCCCTGAGTTCAGTAGGAACCAACAGGCTTCAAACTTGTTATATTCCCTGAGTTCAGTAGGAACCAACAGGCTTTAAACTTGTTATATTCCCTGAGTTCAGCAGGAACCAACAGGCTTTCAACTTGTTATATTCCCTGAGTTCAGTAGGAACCAACAGGCTTTCAACTTGTTATATTCCCTGAGTTCAGTAGGAACCAACAGGCTTTCAACTTGTTATATTCCCTGAGTTCAGTAGGAACCAACAGGCTTTAAACTTGTTATATTCCCTGAGTTCAGTAGGAACCAACAGGCTTTCAACTTGTTATATTCCCTGAGTTCAGTAGGAACCAACAGGCTTTAAACTTGTTATATTCCCTGTGT
This sequence comes from Sander lucioperca, assembly GCF_008315115.2. Lineage (NCBI taxonomy): Eukaryota > Metazoa > Chordata > Actinopteri > Perciformes > Percidae > Sander > Sander lucioperca. The sequence goes on from NC_050177.1 coordinate 3,919,791, forward strand.
TCAGTAGGAACCAACAAACTTTAATCTTGTTATATTCCCTGTGTGCAGGTCGCTGTGAGCCAAAAGGAGCTCTGACCGGCAGCAACGCTGGAATCACCAGCATCGAGTTCGACAGCGCTGTAAGGGTTTTTAATATTTAATATTTACATGCTTTATTATGTCACCTCCCGGTTGGTCAGAAAGTGTAAAACATATTATGATATCGGTAATAAACTCTGACGGCTCTGAAGAGTCAGCTTTGGTTTGACACAAAGACAAAATGTTTCACACTTGTGTGTTTTTGTTTTTGGCATTTCATCAGCTACTGTTATTTTTCTGCAGATTATTTTCATAATTTACAACAGTTTAGTCTATAAAATGTAAAAAAAAATAACTACAAAACATACCAAACTGAACAGACTACAGGGTTTTCCTGCCATTATATGGTTTAGGTGCTGAATGAATTAAACAATCTTTTCTCAGATCTAATGACTGTAGTTTGACTTCTTTATGTTTAAGTTTTGTCTTTAAGCTTTCTGAGTATTTATGTATTATCTGCTCTAGCTTTTCCAAACGTTTTAGACACAGATATGGAGATAACGGTCCAAAATGATGTTTAAAAGACTACCACAAAGAGACACATAATGTATCAGGGAAATTGCTTTTTTTTTTTTTTTAAACGTAATATTTTGTTGAGGAAAGAAGCCGAAACCCCTCGAGATACACACAGCTATGTCTACCACAAAGCTCTACAGACCATTCTTCGTTGATTGTAAACAGTTCAGCCGTACGATGGCGGGAAAACTCTGGTACCTGCTGGTCGGATAGGTGTTGTGTTCAGGGACATGTGTTCAGGGACCTGTTGGGTTCAGTGACATGTTGGTCTGATAAATGTTGGGTTCAGTGACATGTTGGTCTGATAAATGTTGTGTTCAGGGACATGTTGGTCTGATAGATGTTGTGTTCAGGGACATGTTGGTCTGATAGATGTTGTGTTCAGGGACATGTTGGTCTGATAGATGTTGTGTTCAGGGACATGTTGGTCTGATAGATGTTGTGTTCAGGTACATGTTGTGTTGACAGTTGTGTTGTGCTTAGGGCTCGTACCTGCTTGCGGCCTCCAATGACTTCGCCAGTCGGATCTGGACCGTAGATGACTACAGACTGAGGGTGAGTCCTTACAGCTCTCAGCCCAGCTTCACTTGCCTGTCACATGTTCATTCTACTTCTACTTAATAACAGAACTAGGGCTTAATAACTACTACTTAATAACAGAACTAGGGCTTAATGACTACTACTTAATAACAGAACTAGGGCTTAATAACTACTACTTAATAACTACTACTTAATAACAGAACTAGGGCTTAATAACTACTACTTAATAACTACTACTTAATAACAGAACTAGGGCTTAACAACTACTACTTAATTTCCCTAATTATTACATTTCTGATTGGATATCAGGTTAGGTTCCAGCACCCGTTTATCTTAGCGTCTAACACAAGGGTCCAAAATGTTGAAGAAAGACTTTTCTTTTTAAAAATATTCCAGCTATTTTCTAGTAAAGTTATTCTTAGACGCTGGCTAAAACCAAACATTCCTCTATGGGTTAGGGGTTATGGTGAGTTAGTTAGTTAGTTAGTTAACCCTATGCAGGAAGAACCATAAATAATATTAATAACTGTTCTGCCATCTTGTGGTCGGTGATGTAAAGTAAAAGGTCTGAAGCTCGGCCCCCCCTCTGTTGGCCGTCTTGGCTCCCAGCAGCTCCGGCTCTGTTTTCCCATCATGCTCTAGTGGTGCAGTGGTGGTCCCAGGAGCTGCTGACAGAGACAGGAAGTGACATCACAGTGCGAGTCTGTACAGAGAGCCTGCAGGCTCAGTGTGATGATGACTCACTTCCAACAGAACCAATCAGAACGGAGCGTGAGGCCCAGGGGGCGGGGCCTGAGTACTGATCTCACTCTCCTGCTGAGACCACAAAGAGAAAAACTTCACCAGACTTCATCAAGTCTTGTTTTATAAAGAGATATCTTTATTTATATTTATTTAAATAGAACACAAGAAGTCTAAACTAAACTAACAGGGATAAGTCAGGTAGAAATGGACATCATTGTGCAAAGATTTCAACCCGTTGACATAAAAATTTAGTCTTGAATTAGACGTCCGAGAGCGTAATCTAAAAAAGTCAAAATATTTTAGAAAAAAGGTGGAATATTTTGAGTAACAAGCGTTTTGAAAACGGTCTTTTTGGGCTCAGTCAAAATTTATTTTGTCAGCGGAGATAATATTTGGAATATTTTGAGTTACAAACGTTAAGGCGGCCTTTTTGGGCTTGACATCTCTGTACATTACATTCTGTGTGTGTGTGTGTGTGTGTGTGTGTGTTTTCAGCATACGTTGACAGGTCACAGTGGGAAGGTGCTGTCCGCTCGCTTCCTATTGGACAACGCTCGAATCGTCTCCGGGAGCTACGACCGAACGCTCAAACTCTGGGACCTGCGCAGTAAAGTCTGTACGTGATTGGACAGTTTGTTCCGGGTTGACAGAGCAGCTGTGTGTGTGTGTGTGTGTGTGTGTGTGTGTGTGTGTGTGTGTGTGTGTCTTTTCAGTGTGTTTGTTTGACCTGCTGTGCGTCTCTCTCATCTGTGCAGGTATGAAGACGGTGTTTGCCGGCTCCAGCTGTAACGACATCGTGTGCACAGAGCAGTGTGTCATGAGCGGACACTTTGATAAGAAAATTCGGTTCTGGGACATCAGGTACGTTTATGAACTGTTGTGTCTCGGCATAACCAGAGCTTGGGTGTGTACACACACACACACACGCACATGCACAAACACGCACAGACACACACGCGCACACACATGTCATACATGTGTGGTATGATACTAGGAACTGAATGTGGAGCTGCCTAACCAGCCGGCCGGCCAATGAAAGCGTACAGCTGAGTTATGAGGTCACAGTTCAGCTGCAGAAAGTCGAGTCTAAGTCGACTAATCAGTCGTGTGTGTGTGTGTGTGTGTCTCTGTGTGTGTGTGTGTGTTTGTGTGTGTGTGTGTGTGTGTTTCAGAGCGGAGAGCATAGTCCAGGAGCTGGAGCTGCAGGGCAGGGTGACGTCTCTGGATCTGAACCACGACCGGACTGAACTGCTCAGCTGCTCCAGAGACGACCTGCTCAAGATCATAGACCTGAGAACCAACGCTGTCAGACACACTTTCAGGTAGGACAGACAGAGAGACAGGTTAGAGAGACAGACAGGCAGAGAGACCGCCTGTAGAATGGGTCTCATTGCAGGAGAGGAAGGAGTTGTCCCCTGATACAGATCAATGAAGGAGGGTTAGGGACTCTAATGGAGCCTTCTGATCTCTATTACAACAAGTCTTTCTCACAAGTTAATACATAATGTCATATCTGTGTGTGTGTGTGTGTGTGTGTGTGTGTGTGTGTGTGTGTGTGTGTGTGTGTGTGTGTAGTGCTCCAGGCTTTAAGTGTGGAGCTGACTGGACCAGAGTAACTTTCAGGTGAGTTGAACATTTCTCTACCAGTTAATTTAATTCATTTAAGTTTCTGGTTCATCACTTACCACTTAAACTTAATGTCTTCATGTTTCACAGTAAATGTACTCTGCAGTATGTATAAAAAATGTATTTGGTGTGTGTGTGTGTGTGTGTGTGTGTGTGTGTGTGTGTGTGTGTGTGTGTGTGTTAGTCCTGACGGCAGCTACGTGGCCGGAGGATCAGCTGACGGAGCTCTCTACATCTGGAACGTTCTGACGGGGAAAGTGGAACGAACTCTGGACCGAAACCACAAGTAAGAACCAGCCGGACCCACAACATATCAGACCAGAACCAGCCAGACCCACAACATATCAGGCCAGACCCACAACATATCAGACCCAAAGACCTCAGAGTCTAACGAGCATGTGCAGAAGCCCTCAGAGTTAAACCCGTGGTTACCACTTCATTACTAGATATGATCAACATGTCTTTATTAACAGGTTATGTACCGCAGTCATTTAAAGTAGCTGTGATGAAACCTCTACTGAAATCCTGAGGTCTTAGCCAACTATAGACCTATATCTAACCTTCCCTTTCTCTCCAAGATCCTTGAGAAGGTAGTCGCTAATCAGTTATGTGACTTTTTACATAGGAATAGTCTATTTGAGGACTTTCAGTCAGGATTTAGAAAGCATCATAGCACAGAGACGGCACTGGTGAAAATTACTAACGACCTTCTAACTGCATCAGACAAAGGACTTGTCTCCATACTTGTCTTATTAGATCTTAGTGCTGCATTCGATACTATTGACCATACCATCCTTTTACAGAGACTGGAACATTTAGTTGGCATTAAAGGAATCGCACTAAGCTGGTTTAAGTCCTACTTCTCTGATCTCAATTTGTTAATATCAACGATACATCCTCCAGGTACGCTAAAGTTAGCCATGGCGTTCCTCAAGGCTCAGTGCTTGGACCAATTCTATTCTCCTTATATATGCTTCCTCTAGGCAATATTATTAGGAAACACTCAATTAACTTTCACTGTTACGCAGACGACACCCAATTATACTTATCAGTCAAGCTGGATGAAACCAGTTCAGTTAGCTAAACTTCAAGCATGCACTAAAGATATAAAATCCTGGATGACCTACAATTTCCTGATGTTAAACTCAAACAAAAGTTGAAAGTTTGACCAATCGTAGCGCTGGATTCCTTCCCCATCTCTTCCCCCAAACAGGAAGCATTTTAAGAGACGGCTACATGTCTCAGCCCCCTCCTCTCAGCAACGAACAAACCATATTTAACGCTCACGTTGGCTATTTGACAGCTAACTTTAGACATTAGGGTTGTCAGAGTAACGGTGTGTGTTTGGTGTGTGTGTGTCCTGTGACTTGTCCTCGTGTGATGAGGGTCTAGATGTCCTGACAGGACCAGGTCTCACTACCAACCCTTGTTTGTTTCTGCAGCTCTGCCATCAACTCGGTGTCCTGGTCTCCTTCAGGAGCTTACGTCGCCAGCGTGGAGAAAGGCAGCAAGGCCGTCCTCTGGTCAGACATGTGATTGGCCGAGACCCAAGGAGACGGAGACGGGTGGAGACAGAGACGGAGACAGACGCGCTGAGACGGGTGGAGACAGAGCAGGACATTTGTGTGTTGGCTGAGACGGGCGGAGACAGAGGACGGAGACGGGTGGAGACAGAGCAGGACGGTTGTGTGTTGGCTGAGACGGGT